>NC_054388.1:107043327-107343327 GCF_017654675.1 Xenopus laevis | reverse complement strand
ACCAGTCCCACTCCCCAACACTGCTAGACTAATAGCACTGGGCTCTTATAGTAGTAGTAGTAGTAGTAGTAGTAAAACAACAAAAAAATAAATAAAAGCAGTCCTTACAAGGACTACTGTTATTGCAGCAGTCAGCAGATGAGATCAGAAGCAGGACAGCTGCCCACTGCAGCTACATACAGAGCACTGCAGTAGAAGGTAGATTACTAGCCAGCAAAGCTACCTAAGCTTAAATGTCCCTCAAACCCCTGCAGACTTCTGTCCCTCCAATAACAGAGCAGTATCAAAACGATTACTAGCCAGCAAACTTTCAACTGTCCCTGAAATCACTAACAGGCAGCAGCTCTCTCCCTACACTATCTCTTCAGCACACACAGGCAGAGTGAAAAAACGCTGCAGGGCTTCGGTTTTTATAGGGAAGGGGAGTGGTCCAGGGGAGAGCTTCCTGATTGGCTGCCATGTACCTGCTGGTCTGGGGTGAGAGGGTAAAAAAAAGCGCCAACAATGGCGAACCCAAAATGGCGAACGTCGCGCGACGTTCGCGAACTTCCGGCGAGCGCGAACACCCGATGTTCGCGCGAACAAGTTCGTCGGCGAACAGTTCGCGACATCTCTACTCATGTATTATAAGGGATAATGTACCCCCTACTGTAAATGATAAGGATATTAGAAGTCACTGAGGGGTTCTGTGACCATATAAAGGCACAAGGCTGCATGTCAAGGTGTTTTAAATCAGGGAACTCCAAGATTACTTCAAATATTCTTTTTATAATACACAAGTGGAAGCCACTAATTATAATTTGATGGCATCACCATGCTCTATTCAAGCCATATTTTGCAGGCTATTCATGGCTCTTGCTTGTATATATATATATATAGATATAGACAAATACAAGATTCCTCTGCACTCAACCCATTATCAATATATTTAAGACAGAGACATTTTGTGCATACTGCTACTTAAAAATGCCTTACCCTTTAAACAAAACAGGGATTGTTTGTCCATATATTGCAATATATTTAAGCTGGCTAACTACGTCAAAGTCATCCCATATCTGGCCAGTCCTATGCTCAATTTTCATCTGATTCATTAAGAATTCTATGGTTTAATTATACATTTTATAAAAGGGACGATTACGTTTTACCTGCAACTTACTAGCTGCTTTCAAAGTAAAACTCCCAAACTTGCCTGCCCTTTTATTAGACACCAGTGGGATCACCTGACTATAGTTGGAGAGGGTGGGAGCTACAACATGGAGCTGGTCACTGCTCTTGTAGAACTATAACAAACAAGGGAAAGTTGTGCTCACCACTAGTTTTTAAAACCATTAGGTGGGGGTGCAATGAGGGTGTGACCACAAAATACATATAGACAAATACAAGATTCCTCTGCACTCAACCCATTATCAATATATTTAAGACAGAGACATTTTGTGCATACTGCTACTATATATATATAGATATATCTGTGTGTGTGTACATATGTATATATTAAATGGTATTTCCTCTTTCAGGGATTAAAGTGATTGGAGGGGTACGTGAGCACAGTGGAGAGGAATATGGGGTGTATGTCAAACGAATTCTCCCAGGTGGAATAGCATATTCTGATGGTGAGTGATGAAGTTTCCTGCTCAAATCAGTAGAGCACATACCAGTCAGTTCTCCTTCCCATGTCCCCCCATCTTGAAGCTGAAGAAGTATTTATCATATAGATATTTTTATTTCAGGGCGGCTTCAGCCTGGAGATCAGATTCTTGATGTAAATGAAGACAGTTTGCAGGGAGTATCCAGTGAGAGGTAAGTAACATCAGGTGCTGGGACAGAGATGTGGTGTATCTTCTTACTGCATGGACTTGTTATTTGAGCTCTGGGCCTAAATGGGCATTCAGATAGCCACTGTCCTCTCAGAGAACAAAATGCCAGTACCAGCTGTCAGGAACTTCTCATTCATCAGAATGACCACCACTCGGGTATAGATAAGGCAGCCTTGCTTTGCCATAGACCACAACTTCCCATTCAAATAAAGATTCTTAGACTCCACCTGACTATATGATAAATGCAGACGTAACAATAACCCAAGGTTGGAGGATTCCAAACTCATTCCAAATACTTTTCTTTCCTTCCATAGAGCAGTTGACATTTTAAGAATGGCCTCTGCCACCAGCTATATGAGACTGCTAATTGCCAGGGATGATGAAGCAAGGTGAGTAGCCCAATAGCAGAACAGGAGGGCCCTTTGTTTTGCAGTCCCGGTGGGCCCCCAATGCTCCAGTCCAACCCTGTGCCAGTCCATTCTCTGATTGCTATGCACAGAGCAAAATATGGAGAAGCCAGCTGGGTGATGTCTGGGGGGGGCTCACAATCAATTAGACCCAAAGACATAGAATTCAGTTGCAGATTTTCCAATTTAAATTGTTCCATTAGAATCAATGGAAAATAAAATAGTTTTTAATTTTTGGAATGTAACAAATGAATTTACTACAATCTAAGATGTTTACAGTAATCCCAACTATTTTACACTATTGCAGTTACAATTATATTTTTTTCATGCATTTTCGCAAAAAAATTTTTAGCCTGCCATTAGAATTATTAGCTTTCTGCGGGACATTTATCTTGAGACTTTGAGTCTTCTGTATAAATAGCCACTCAAAGGCGGAAAAACTTAAAATAGCAATTTCAATTTATCTTAAAAATGTAAAATAGGTTAAGTTTTTTTTCTTTTAAAAACTGCTACTTTTAATGTTTTTTTTATTTTCGAATATGGCCCTAAAATTTCTAAGTTGAAATTGTTCTTAATTTTCAGAATGTAATTCCCTAATTTTTTTTATAGCATTTCTGTTTCAATTATATTATAATTTTTCCAAAAATGTTTTTAAAATATATTATTGAACTGTTATATGGTCCTAAAATGTTATTGTTTTTCAGTTTTTGAAATGTAAAATGCTACAAAGTAATTCCAAATTATTTATACAGTTTTAAATGTATTTTTTCACACATTGTGCCAAAAAATAAAAAAAAAAACTGGCTGTCATGGGAATTACTAGCTCCTGGTTCTCTAATATTATGACAAAATCGAAAGACATGAATTATTTGTAGGACATGAAGTGGGATAAAGCAGGAACACCTTTATCCTACAGACTAACCCCCTGGGGAGTAATCGGCTCTGCTCCTGCCAAACTGCTGACAGATTTGGTGTACAAATCTGATGGCCCAAAAATATCTCTGGATCTGTCCGTTCTTTTTTATCCCAATGGAGGGATCAGAGAAGGCAGAAGGCATATGGAGGATTGCACTATTTTTATGCTTTATTATGTTGGTAATTCAGACTGGGAATGTTTTGGACAGCTATACACTTATATACCCTTATAAAAATCGACTAGTAAATACATTCTACGTCACCAGCATCTAGTATGCAGTGTTGTCCGAGGGTAAATTAACTTCTAGTGTCATGTACACTTTGAATATTTTGAGAAAATTTGCAAGTGGTCTTCTTTTTTTCTTTTTTGTGGTTTTCCAGTTATTTAGCTTTCCATCTCAGCAGCTCTCCAGTTTAGTATTTCAGCAACCATTTGGTTGCTAGGGTCTTATTTACCCTAGCAAACAGGCAAGGGTTTGAATGAGCCAATGGACTATGAATGGGAAAGGGACTGAATAGTAATAGAAGTATGTAAGAAAAATTACGACTTACAATAAAACTGTAGCCTCACGGAGCAATAGTTTTTGCTGCCGGGTCAGTGGCCCCCATTTGAAAGTTGGATAGAGTCCGGAGAAGAAGACAAATCATTCAAAAACGATATAAAAATAATGAAGACCAATTGAAAAGTTGCTAAGAATGGACCATTCTATAACATACTAAAAGTTAACTTAAAGGTGAACCATCCCTTTAAAGCTGGAGGTCCAGGGAAAATCTGGAAACACATTTCTGCCTTGCTTACTTACTGGCACAAAACCTTGGGTGGGCAGCAGTATCGAGTCAGATTTGGGGGGTCTAAAAAACTACTGGGATAGGATCATCTATAGATCATCATGCTTTTCAAATCGGGGTCATTGAAGCAATTATAGAGAGCAGCCACGTAATGAGACTATGTGGCAAATATACTAAAGGGCAAATTTTCGCGTCTGAAGGCTCCACCACACTGCGCAGTTTCGTCAGACATTAATATGCAGTGCGTCAGCACTGGCATTTCTAAGCCAACTTTTGTTAGTGTTACTTTCTTCCTAGCGAAACTTCGTTAACACACTTACGCTTCGGTCAATTTAAATAGGGCTGGCCGATATAGGTGTATATGTATATAAATGTCTTTATTAGTGATGTTGGTGCAAATGCTGGAAGTGGCCACTAATTATTACAAATGTCCAAGGAAGCAAAATAAAGACAAAAGAGATCCCCTATTGTCATAGACTTGAGCCCGCCCTAAAACAAATGTGGCTTGAGCTTCAAATGGTTAAAAAACATGTTTTTTAAAAAATATATATTGAGCAGTTAGAACTTTTAAACATAATCCCACTTTCAAATATGAAAAACCGCCAGCAATTTATCTTTTTTTTATGACTTTTGACATGCGGGGGAACTGAGACTTACGGCTTTAAAGGGCAGTTTCATCTTTATTAGCAAAACAAAAATAACACATAAAACATGGCCCTAAAACCCCCCAGAAATGTGTTCAAACTTTCCATAACCTGCCAAATTTAGTAAAATGGACATGGAAATTAGTGGATAGTGGTGGTCAAAAATGTTTGCCCCTCTTTCCATTTTCCAAATATTGGGAGGTACATAACCAGTGTAAAACAACTACTTACTGAAAATGGCATTGCAGCTGATGTGCTTTCAGAGTAATTTAAGCAGCCTGTGGAACCTCGGGAGGTTTAAAGGAGAACTAAAGCTTACGTAAGGAAGTAGGCTAGAATTATATTTTGGGTTTCTGTACCAGCTCAAGGCAACCACAGCCCTTTAGCAGTAAAGATCTGTGTCTCCAAAGATGCCCCAGTAGCTCCCCATCTTCTTTTCTGCTGATTCACTGCACATGCTCTGTGCTGCTGTCACTTACTGAGCTTAGGGAGCCACTCACAATATACAGTACACATAGAATAGAAATGTCACAAGATGTATGTATGTATGTATGTATGTATATTTTTATTTGTAAAGCTCTCCTTGAGGGCAAAGCACTGTACAACAAAACAATAAATTAGTAGTAACAAACAAGGGGTCATTGGAATAAAAAGTAACAATAAGTGCATTATTAGAATACAATTCACATAAATATAAAATATAATTACAATGCAGATTAAGTGCTCAGTGTCAAGGAAACAAAAGGCTAGAGGACCCTACCCCGTAGGGCTTACAGTCTAAATGGGAGGGTAACATACAGACACAATTCAGAGGGGTATTAAGGTGCTGTGGGTTACAGTTTGTTACACTGTTATATAAGTGCCAGTTCAGCTGTTATCCAGGTGCTCCCAGAGGTAGTCATAAAAGTTTTGTTTTAAAAACATTGAAGGAGGATTCTCTCCTGAGAGATTCAGGAATGACATTCCAAATATAAGGAGTCGCAAGAGAGAAGGGTTTGATATGGGAAACAGCAGTAGTAGTGGGGGGTACAACCAAGCGGTTGCTCTGAGAGGAGCGGAGGTTTCGGGCAGGAACATATAGAGAGACAAGAGATGAGATGTATTTAGGTGCAGAGGAATGAAGTGAAGGTTATGAGGAGGAGTTTATAAGTTATTCTTTGTTTTATAGGAAGCCGTGATAAGGACTTCAGCAGCGGAGGGGCCTGTACCCTTTTGGATGAGAGGAGGAGAATTCTTGCAGCAGTGTTTAATACAGACTGTAGAGGGGAGAGATGGCAGTTAGGGAGGCCAGTTAGTAGAAGGTTACAGTAATCTAGTCGGGATAGGATGAGAGCATGCATGAGCATCTTGGATGTATCAGGTGAAAGGAAGGGATGGATTTTTGGCAGTATTGCGTAAGAAAAAGTGACAGGTTTTGACAGTGATGTAAATATGAACAGAGAAGGAGAGAGAGGAGTCAAAGATTCCCCCCAGACAGCTAGCTGAGTTGACAGGATTAATGAGCCATCAATAGAGATAGTAAATAGGGGAGTAGGACCGGGCTTAGGTGGAAAGATGATAAGTTCAGTTTTTGTTAGGTTAGGTTTGTTAGGTTGTTGAGGTGGCGCTGGTTCATCCAATTTGAGATAGCCAGGAGGCAGTTAGAGATCTGAGCCTCTGTTTCAGCTGTTAATGAAGGGGTGGATAAATATATTTGGGTATCATCAGCATACAGATGATAATTAAAGCCAAATGAATGGATGAGATGAGACAGAGTGTACAGGGAGAACAACAGCGGACCAAGTACGGAGCCTTGCGGCACCCCCACATTAAGTGGAACTGCAGATGAGGTTTTGTTATCATAGGAGACAGTGAATGATAGGTTAGAAAGGTAAGAAGAGAGCCAAGATGCAGCCTGGTATATAAGGCTGATTAGTAATTAATACAGATAATTACTACATGGCAGCACAGAAACCAGTGCAATTAGCATCAGAATTTAATAATCAGCAAACCTGTAGCATCAGCTTATATTACAGCCAGGGAAGCTCATTTTCTGCTGGATAATTAGTGACGAGCCCTAAGCTTAGCTTCTCAACAGCCAATCAGAGCCCACTGAGCATGTGAGTGTCACAACAGACAATTTCCAAGATGGTGACCCCCTGTGACTAATTCTGGATCATTGCTGCATACTGCTATTAATTCCAGTATATTAAATATGGCATTTTTAGTCACATTCATTTTTAGGGTTTAGTTCTCCTTTAAACCCCTCTGTAGTCCACGACAGATTGAGCTCTGTGGGTAAATGGCATCATCTGGGCAAGTTAAATGCTTCCTGCCATAAATCAAAGATGTTACGATGTAGGATCACTGCATGACTATTTATTTCTCCCTGAATTAGGAGCGTGTGGCCAATTTGCCCTTTAGTATATCCTCCCTGCCTTAAGGGGATAGAATACATAATACATATCTTTTTCAGAACGACTTAAGAAATTTCATTAGTACTAAATCCGGTTCAAGTTCATGTCACATAATCTGCTTTGTGCCTCTATCGGCCGCCTTTCAGCGCCTTCTGCTGACTGAGCCTGAGCCATTGATCTGAATATTGTTGTGACTAAATGATTCAGCGGAATGGGGCATGTGTGTCTAATAACAGGGGGTATTAATAATAATTTACTCATTTAGCTGCTTCTCCTATTTTCAGATAGTTCTGTTGCTATTAAAGGGCAAGTTACTAGAAGGCAGATGAATCCTTGTTGGAAATGGGACGGCTACAGCAGTAAGTTAGCCTAGACCTCGTCGAACAGATTAACTGTAATTGTAGCCAATCATAGGCTGGACATTAATTCACACTTTGATTGGCTTCCTACAGAAAATTAAATAGAATACTGAGCACAATTAGGGACCCTAATAAATGATTTACCTGAGGGTTGCTGGGAGGTGTGCCACCAGGGGGTCCCACTTGCCTACCCTTTCGAAGGGTGGAGTGGGTGGATTTTAATTGGATTGTGGGTGTGTTTTGTGTGTAATAGGGGTGGTCAAGGTTTGTGACCTGGACCACAATTAAAGGATCGGTAACACCATATAATTTAAGTGTTTTAAATAAATGACAATATAATATAGCGTTGCTCTACACTGGTTCAACTGTTGTGTTTGCTTCAGAAACTCTACAATAGTTTATATAAACAAGCTGCTGTGTAGCCATGGGGGCAGCCATTCAAGCACAGGATACATAGTAGATAAGATAAAAGTACTCCTATAGTTTATATAAACAAGCTGCTGTGTAGCCATGGGGGCAGCCATTCAAGCACAGGATACATAGTAGATAAGATAAAAGTACTCCTATAGTTTATATAAACAAGCTGCTGTGTAGCCATGGGGGCAGCCATTCAAGCACAGGATACACAGTAGATAACAGATAAGTACTCCTATAGTTTATATAAACAAGCTGCTGTGTAGCCATGGGGGCAGCCATTCAAGCACAGGATACACAGTAGATAACAGATAAGTACTACTATAGTTTATATAAACAAGCTGCTGTGTAGCCATAGGGGCAGCTATTCAAGCACAGGATACACAGTAGATAACAGATAAGTACTACTATAGTTTATATAAACAAGCTGCTGTGTAGTCATGGGGGCAGCCATTCGAACACAGGATACACAGTAGATAACAGATAAGTACTACTATAGTTTATATAAACAAGCTGCTGTGTAGCCACGGGGGCAGCCATTCAAGCACAGGATACACAGTAGATAACAGATAAGTACTACTATAGTTTATATAAACAAGCTGCTGTGTAGTCATGGGGGCAGCCATTCAAGCACAGGATACACAGTAGATAACAGATAAGTACTACTATAGTTTATATAAACAAGCTGCTGTGTAGCCATGGGGGCAGCCATTCAAGCACAGGATACACAGTAGATAACAGATAAGTACTACTATAGTTTATATAAACAAGCTGCTGTGTAGCCATGGGGGCAACCATTCAAGCACAGGATACACAGTAGATAACAGATAAGTACTACTATAGTTTATATAAACAAGCTGCTGTGTAGCCAACAAGCAAGCTGGAACATAATGATATGCCCCAATAGTACTAAATGGAATCACTGACTGTGGAGCTGATACTGTGTTGCAGGAAAGAATTCTCTGAGCTGATGGAGAAGTATGGCTCTCACAGTGACACCGGATCTGCTAGAAGCTCCCCCATTATGCAGGGAAGTGAGTATGGAAATAATCCACCAATGGACAGAAACAAATGTTTATAAAATGGTTACAAACCTGTACCTCCTCCCCTAGAGTCTAATAAATGTGTTTTCTTTTCTTTATAGGCAGATATTTGGAGAGCACTTCCTCTGAATCTTCCTCCCGTTCCCAAAGCCCTTTGTTACTAAGTCCAGGCAGCTCTCACGGACAATTCACTGGGAGTTCCAGCCTCTCCCCACACTTAACAATGAGGTACAGTACAACTCATTTGCTCCTGTCTATTTTTCCACAGCAACCAATCAACAGATAGCATCTGCCAGTATAGTGCTGTGTGAAAGATGAAAGAAAACATCTGATTGGTTAATTATGAGGTTGACTGTCAAGGTTGGGGTTGTTTTCTCTGAAAGAAAGACACTTGCAAGGGGACATGATTACACTTCACAAGTACATTAGAGGACATTATAGACAAATAGCAGGGGACCTTTTTACCCATAAAGTGGATCACCGTACCAGAGGCCTCGCCTTTAGACTAGAAGAAAAGAACTTTCATTTGAAGCAACGTAGGGGGTTCTTCACAGTCAGGACATTGAGGTTGTGGAATGCACTGCTGGGTGATGTTGTGATGCTGATTCAGTTAATGACTATAAGAGGGACTTGGATGATTTCTTGGACAGACATAATATCCAAGGATGTTGTGATACTAAAATCTACAATTAATATGGATATTTTATCAACCCAACTTAACTATTTGACTAGGTAATTGGATTTAAAGCCCTGGGGAAACCTATGCCTGTTATTCGTTTCTAGCGCTGGCACTTATCAAGCCATCTAATAAGTCACCGTATTGTCATTTTCTAGTGACTCAGGGATTCAGAATATCGCTGTAGCTAAATCTACCGGCCTGGGATTGGTGATCAGTGGAGGCTCTAACCGACCAGAAGGACCAATGGTGTATGTGCAAGAGGTTCTTGTTGATGGAGACTGTTCCAGGGTAAGTTTCAACCAAAATAAAGGGCCCAGTGTGGAAAATCTTACATCCACATGACATTTTGCCCAATATAGCCTTCAAGTCATAAAGTTATGATTGTAACTTGCCTATTTCTAATATATTATTGTTGAAGCATTATTTTTATAGAATTTCTATTGCTGCCCTCACCTTCCAGTCCAACCCTAGATGCACCATCTTATACAGGATATGGTATTTCTATTAGTCTTTCTAGTTAGTGCAGTTCCAGGCTATATGTTTACCACTGTATAAGATCACCCTGAAGGGGTA
This sequence comes from Xenopus laevis, assembly GCF_017654675.1. Lineage (NCBI taxonomy): Eukaryota > Metazoa > Chordata > Amphibia > Anura > Pipidae > Xenopus > Xenopus laevis. The sequence continues at coordinate 107,333,294 of NC_054388.1, read as the reverse complement.
TTTGCTCCATGCCTTGCCTTGAAGTATGTGTCTAAATAAACCAGAGGGAACTTGGAGAAGGTTTTAGAGGACATGGGATGGATGCAAAAACCCTACTAGCCCATCAACCATGAGGTCAACTATAGTAAACAGCGACCATTTAATCATTTATGTTAGCGGTTCCTGTTACCCTTTGGCAGCACTGGAAATTTGGCATAGATTGGGTCTCATTATTTCATTGTCCAGTGAAAAGTCCAGTTTAGTTAATGCTTGCTAAGTGATTGAATGGTAGGGGCTAGATTGTGTGTGATGTGCCTTAGATCTTAATAGAATCACGTACACTGCCTACAATAATGGTTTCGATTTGGTTGAGAGTAGGAACCAAGATCAAATCCAAATTCTGCAAAAAAGTTTGGTTTTAGCTCAGTCCCAAAATGTCAGTGAGTTATGTGTGGTCTTTTTTTAGGATGGACGTCTCAGAGCTGGAGACCAACTGGTTTCAATCAACCGAGAGACACTGGTTGGAGTCACCAATGAAGAAGCCAGGCGTGTTTTAGCCAGATCTAGATTCAGGTGTGTTGAATCTGAACGAGTCTAGAACTCTGAATGCTATTTTAGCATGTTTCCCTAGAACACTCTTGATATCAGCTTAAACCTCATCTGTTCCTCTTGGAACCTGAAATCTGAGTGAGGAAGAGATAGAAAGATACATAGTAATCCAGAATCTAAGAAGGAACCTTTGAAATGAGATGCATTAGACATCTAACATTGTACCGATTGGTATGAGAATGACACTCACTGAATCAATATCTAAACTACTACTTCGAAGGTTTTCCAAGATAACAGGAAAAGCTTGAAAATAGGTGTTGTTCCGCCCAATTGATAGTTGGGCTACAACTCCCATCATTCCTGAATTATGCTTGGAGCTGTAGTCTGGCAACATTATGGTTGGGTTCTTAATATTAATGTATAAAAATGCCCCGCCAGGTCTTCAGGCATGCCTGGGGGGCTGAGGCCAAGCAGGGCCAGGGCCAGCTAGAATTTTTGGGTACTAGTGCAACTCTGAAGTTAAAGGGATACTGTCATGGGAAAACATGTTTTTTTCAAAACGCATCAGTTAATAGTGCTGCTCCAGCAGAATTCTGCACTGAAATCCGTTTCTCAAAAGAGCAAAACAATGTTTTAAATTTAATTTTTAAATCTGACATGGGGCTAGACATATTGTCAGTTTCCCAGCTTCCCCCAGTCATGTGACTTATGCTCTGACAAACTTCAGTCACTCTTTACTGCTGTACTGCAAATTGGAGTGATATCACCCCCCTCTTTTCCCCCCAGCATCCTAACAATAGAACAATGGGAAGGTAACCAGATAACAGCTCCCTAACACAAGATAACAGCTGCCTGGTAGATCTAAGAACAGCACTCAATAGTAAAATCCAGGTCCCACTGAGACACATTCAATTACATTGAGTAGGAGCAACAACAGCCTGCCAGAAAGCAGTTCCATCCTAAAGTGCTGGCTCTTTCTGAAAGCACATGACCAGGCAAAATGACCTGAGATGCACCTACACACCAATATTACAACTAAAATATACACTTTCTGATTCAGGAATGAAATTTTATATTGTAGAGTGAATTATTTGCAGTGTAAACAGTGTCATTTAGAAATAAAAACAACACCATAAAAATTATGGCAGAATTCCTTGAAGCCCCTGGCATCTCAGTATGCTTAGGCTAATGGCACCCTTAGCGTTTCCTCTGTTGTCCCCTGTTTCTGCAGCTACTAACCCTGCTACTCTGCCCTTTCTAATTAGGTACAGGGGAGTGGGGCAATGTTGATAAAGAGGTTTATGAAGGCCCCTTTTTAAGGCCCATAAATGATTTTATTTAATGATATGTGTTCTCACCTATGAGAAGAAATAGACCACAGTTTGCTGATATTTATTACATTGCGTTTGGTCACCTCTGATAACAAAATGACTTGCCTTTTGATGAGAGTGGGTTAAAAGAAACACTGCACTCAATGTAGGAAACATGCAACACAGATGGAACCTCCTCATGATAATCAAGATCTGGACCAATAATCATGTCGTTTATATCCCTGTCTTTTAAAGGCAAGGCAGCTTCACTGAAGTTTCTTTTGTTCCGGCTGCCGTCCATCTTCATGGCTTCTCTGGAGCCAACAGCGCTACCTCGTCACCACAGAGGATTCTGGGAAATGGCCTAGCTTCCTGTCGACTTAAAGTCCACGTCAGGTCCCCAGAGGTAAGTGCATAAGTTTAATGCAAAGTGTCAGGACATTGGAAGCTGAATAATTCTGGCTACACAGGGGTATAACGGGGCCATATAAATACATTAAGCCCATTGAGATCATAGTTGGTCGAAGTATTTTTTAAAGAGACAGTACTTAGACTATCAAATGGTCGAATAGTCAAACAATTTTTAGTTTGAATCGTTCGAGTCGAAGTAGCAGTCGAAGTATTTTTTATTCTATTTTTTCACTCGAGCTAAGTAAATGTGCCCCCAATACTATGCAATTAAAAGACAAAGTTTTCTGCAAAGGGTGTGCCGGTTGGAAGATATTTGGTATATATATATACAGTATATGTAGGTTAGTATTTGTTTACACATATATTATACATGTATGTTAGCATCTCTTGTGTTTTCCAGTGTCGAAATGAAAACCACATGCCTTCTCCGTCCCCTGATATCTGTCCCCCTGAGCTCACAGTTTCGGGTAAGCATTCAGATAAGGAGGAGCATGCTCCAATACTGTAATACAGGAGGCAATGTATTCATACAAACATTACGGCATTTACGGTATATTAGAAAAGTAGAGATATTGGATACAGTGGTACATTGTACATGTAGTCAGCCAACCACCTTGCAATAGTACGTGGTTGGGTTGCAGGTAAATGCTGTGGGTTGGGTAGTCCGTTTCAGCGGGTAAAAATACTCATTCTGGGTATAGTAGACTCCTGCAGGTCTCTAGTACTGCTTTCAAACAGCAAATACTAATAATAAAGGGAACCATTGAAACAAATGAATGTAACATTTTCCAGTGTGCTCTTCTGAGCATCTTTACAATTTAAATTAAGCTGCCCCTGGTCACATGACTGGGGGCAGCTGGGAAATTGACAAAATGTCTAGCCCCATGTCAGATTTCAAAATTGAATATAAAAAAATCTGTTTGCTCTTTTGAGAAACGGATTTCAGTGCAGAATTCTGCTGGAGCAGCACTATTAACTGATGCGTTTTGAAAAAAAACATGTTTTCCCATGACAGTATCCCTTTAAAAACAAATTGCTGTAAAGTTTGTTTACATTTCCTTAATATCCTTGGACTGGGCAGCTATCACAAGTGCTTGTCGTCTGATTTATACATCTCTGCAGGTTGGGGGGAGCGCCCTGTTGATGACTGGTTAAGTATTGTCTCTCGTTGATGAGTTAAGTGGAAGTCCTATTTGATAAAATAACATGTACTCTCTTCTAGCTCCTGTGTCACCACCCAACCACAGAGCATATACTGGCAATGAGCAGAAAGTCTCTCTGGATCCACATGTTCGGCTGAAAGAGGAGAAACTAGAACTGGTAAATCTAATATACTGTTTCTCTAGAATGAAAAGCAAAGGTATTTGGTGGTGCACTCCCATATAACATTAATATTTAATGAGGTGCTCACTGCTGGGGTCACCTGTAAGATGCCCAAGTATAATAAAATAAAGTAGTAAACAGTACTTTATTAGAATTACATATCAAAAACTCAACAACCCTTTGTCAGCAGCCTGCATTTTATTCTGTGCCCCTGACAAAGACCCCATCTATGAGGGGTTAAAACGCGTTGGGTTTTTGATGTAATTCTAATAAAGTTTTTTTCTATTTGAGTGCCCTGTTACTACTTTATTCTCTACAATTGAGGCTGCTGTAGATCTTGTCCAACTAGGGGTATCGTGGGATTTAGGATGGACAGTTATGCGCAGGAGATAACGATATTTTTTCAAAATTCCAGTGCGCCAATCCCCATTGCTCCAAAAATTTGAGCGAATAAAAGGGAGGAGACAGGGATGACAAACTACAGCGGGCCTAGGGCTGCACATTATGTAAATCCGGCCCTGCACATACATCAAAGCTAACGAATGCAATGTTCCAATATGGTGAAATCTGAACTGCATTTGTAATTGAAGGCCATCATTGTATACTGAAGCAGGGGAAGTAGGGTTTCATTCTCATGTCATGACCTTGATCAAGTTCCTTTCTCTTCCTGTGATTCAGGCCAACGAGCCTGCTGTAAAGTTCCCTGTCCAAAATATATTGCCAGTTACGTTGTGCATGTGTCATCCTTTGTTTCTCCTTGATTTTCAGATCTTGCAGTACCTTGGTCTGGATGTTTCTGAGGAGAAGAGGAAAGAGCTTCACCAAGGACTGATAAAAGATTGTCAGGGGACTGTGGCTTATGGGGGTGAGCAACCAAAAAAGTAAATTTTGAACCTAAAAGAAAATCTGATGGAGTACTCTACTGGGACAGACCTTGTTTCTTTATCCACAACTGTATAAGTTACTTTGTCTACCATAGGTACTTTTTCATTGAGTTTCTCCTGCCCTAGAACCATTCTTTCCTTATGTGTTTGCAGATATTCTTCGTGCCATGCGAGTTGTCTTACAGGAAGAACTTGAAGAGGCCGGCCTAGATTATAGTTTTCTGGTCTTCACGCATTACCAAGTGGCCAATTTACTTGACACCTCTGCATTCCAGTCACCTGTCACCAAGGTGGGTGCTACTCACAGTAGTAGAAGGACCACTGGCAGTTTCAAGGGACAACCTGCCTAGTAATGTAAATAGAAGGAGATGCTGCACCAGTATTTAGATTAGGACTTCATAGGGCTGCCTCTTTGTGAATTTCCAGCATCATGTAGTGGAGAATGTATAACAGTTGTCCTATAATAAATACATATACAGTCTAGTGGGTTTTCATACTTCGTGGGGTCAAGACCCACTTTCTGAGGTCCAGTATTTGGTTAGTGTGCCTTTAGCTCATAAGATTACAGATAAGAATATCAACAATAGCAACATGTGTCCACCATAAATATCACCTTGATTGACCTTCAGGCTGGACTTCCAGAAGTATCTAGGATACAAAAGTGTTCTTCTTTACTGGGCTTCAGACTGGGACCTCAAACTATTGCTCTTGGAAGCCCTGGAGCCGTGGTTGTCCAACTTTTTTAATTCAAACCCAATTTAAAAGTCCAACCTCTTGCCAGAGCCCCATTAAAGGTCCAGCCTTTAGCCAGGGCACCCATAGTTCATGAAATGAGTACAAATGTAGGATAATAATGGTTTATCAGCTCTTCAGGCATAGCTTCAATAATATCTAGGACAGCAAATACATATTCACACCAAATTTTAACCTAACTGACTGGGCTTTCAGGTATATCTAGGAAAGCAATTTTTTAACAACTGAACTTCAGGTCCTTCCTACCACTGCTTCAAGTTTCCCAAGGGGGACAGGCCCAATCTTTGGGAACCACTGCCCTAGGGTAACTAATGCTCTTTACTTGCAGGAGGTAGAACTTCCAAGGTTCTCTGAGAGTTTGGAGCTGGAACAACTACAGGAAGAGGTGACTGATCTCAGGCAGGAGGTTAGACATTTAAAGGTGAATAGTGACAAAAGAATGGGAAATAAAATTACTTTTAGCCCTTCATTACAATATATTTACCACTCCCAAGACTAACCAGCAGAATTAAACCACTTATTGAGATTGGTGGTCGTGAATTGAAAGGCAGGGTGTCAGTCAAAAGAAAATAATTCTTGCAATTATTTATAGTTTTGGGCATTTGATCTGGGCAATTTTGATAAACATTGTGAAAGATATGTTGTGTATTACTGCAAACCCAGGAGCCAATTGTATTGGGGGTGCAAATAAAAAGTGTCTGCTCCACCAGTCGGGTTCACAGGGAGGCCCAGAGCATTGTTGCATGAGGAGTGTAAATGGGAGTGGGGGGGGGGCTTGGCCAAATATTTCACATTAGTCTCCAGTTACATTACTCTGCAAACCTCCTTTTCCTTTTAACCCTTATTTATTATTATTTATTAAGAGAGAGCCATGTAATGTTTTGTGTAGAATCCCTTAGAGAGACACCCGAAATGTTACATGACTTGCAATAAATTTATGCAGGGTTTATCCCATTTAAAGTATGTTGTGCCTGTCTCTGCATTTGTACTGATCCTGAGAGGAGGGTGCCGATCCCCCAGGAGGCATAGAGCACCAGACTGAACATGTAGGCCAGGGTGTGCTGGTGATTATTGCAATCTTGGCAAGGACTGGTCATACAATGAAGAAATCATTGTGCTTTACTGTGTATTTGGGGGTGCAGGTATCCTACTCCAAGAATGAGGGTTGATGTCTTTCAACATTAGGAGCTGAAAAGATGAACATTACTGACTCAGCTCCATCTGATTGTTCTGTCTCAGGTTTTGCTTAGAGAGGCAGAAAACAGCAAGAGAGCGACAGAAGATGAACTGCAGAGGTTAAACCAAGTGAGTGTGGTTATGTATACCTTCCTTCTATACACACTTTATACATTTGGTAGGCTATAAGGACAAAAAACTCATTTTAGAAATGCAAACCAAAGTTTTTGCATTTGAGAGCAAACACCTGCTTTGATATATCTAAATATCTGGAAAAACCTCATTTTCTGCTGGATAATTAGTGACGAGCCCTAAGCTTAGCTTCTCAACAGCCAATCAGAGCCCACTGAGCATGTGAGTGTCACAGACACTTTCCAAGATGGTGACCCCCTGTGACAAGTTTGAAGTCCTGGATCATTGCTGCTATTGACAAGCTCAAACTTTAGCCTCGTGCAATAAGTTCAGTATCATAGTAGCCATATTAATTTTTAGGGTTTAATTCTCCTTTAAAAGGTTCAACTTGATGGACTTGTGCCTTTTTTTAACCTAACTTACTATGTAACTATGTAAATTACCTGAAACATATGGGATAGTTGGGGGATAAATGTGGTTTATAATCTAGAGGGTATGTTTTAAAAAATCTACAATTTGCCCCATAGAAGGTGCTGGGGCTGTTATCGGAGAACCGATGCCTGCAGAGCAAGCTACAGGTTGCAGAGCTGGTGCAGCGTCAGGCTCACAGGGCGGAGCACGACTATGAAGAAGTCATTCACCTTCTGGAAGTGGAGATCTCAGAGCTGAAAAGCCAAATGCCAGGGAAAAAGAAGCTTTCGTTAGAGGTCCCTGAGGTGAGCCCCAGTCTCATCCTTTTTTCGCCCAACATGGGCCTACATAAATACCATTGTGCACTGTCTATATGTACGTAATTGTTATGAGAGTGGGCCAGGGTGTCAAGTTCTCTCGGGCAGGGCCTTTCATTTCTTAGAGGTTCATCTTTTGGTCAGGGACCCCTCTAAGTAGAGTCCTGCGCAGGTCCATTTTTTGGAACCCGTACCTGAACCGTACCCGAACCTGCAATCCGCAACCCGGACCCGCAACCCGCATTCTTATCCGCTTGGACCCGCTAGTACCTTATCCGCAACCCGGACTTCCGACCCGCTGACCATCAAGAATCAGGAAGTGCTGTCATTGCAAGCCGGAAGTGACATCATTGGAAGTATACATGATCAGAAAAAAGGAGTAAAAATCATTACTGAGAAGACCCGCGGCCCGACCCGCAACTCGCAGAACCGCCGACCCGTATCTATACCCACACCTGGTGCTTCTACACGAAACCCGCAGGGTACCGCAGGTTTTTGCCCGCGGGTACCCGACCTGCTGCACGACACTACCTCTATACATATAACATATCTTAACATATCTAAGTCAAATAAGGGTTAACCCCAAATTTCACCTTAAACCTAAACTTTGGTCTTCAAGGAGATCTGAGGGGGTCAAAATTGGCACTGTCCCCAAGTTTTAATAATTGGTCCTCAGAATGGACCACCCACAACCACTGCTCTTGACCCATAAGGGTGGCCGGCCCCAGTTTGGGAACCACAGCCCCAGGGTATTGACTGCACATGTAATACAGCAGAATGTTAAATTAGCTACACATGACAAGATCTTCTCATCTGGCAAGATTTCATTGTGGATCAAATTGTGTTCTGGGTCCATGATTGGATAACACAGAAGGAGAGGAGCCATTCTGGACCACATATAGTAGGTGATGCAGTACCAAACAGATTTCAGTCCAACAATGATAGATGAGTGATATAGCACTGGCAGGCAGAGTTTTTCCTAAACATCCTCTTGCATATTAGAATTAAGTTTCAGCCTCCTACTTTGGAGGACTAGGTTTTTATAGAAGGGTTATGCCTCCTTTAAGAACTAAACTCAGTTTATTCCCACTTAGGGATTGGATCTTAACCGGCGATTATCTCTGTCGGACTGTCAGCTGCGCAAGTCTGAATTGTCTCGCAGGCACTTGGAAGTTTCCAACAAGAAGCTTTTTAATTTTGTCCAGGTAAATACAGAACTGCAGATTATTCTCCTCTCTAGACCTCTAACGAAGGCACCGTCACATTCACACCGATGGGGCCATTTATGAAATAGGTGCCATTTTTATTGCCTGGAGGGACTCATTAGAAGCATCTATTCTTTGGCGTTATGATGATTTTGACAGGGTGTTAAATGAGAATAAGTAGTCAGAAAAGAAGTGTTGTGGTTTCACTACTACAAAGTAGGGATGCACCGAATCCAGGATTTGGTTCGGGATTTGGCAAAGGATTCGGCCTTTTTCAGTCGAACCGAATACGAATCCAAATTTGCTTATGGAAATTAGGGAAATGTCACAAAACAAGGAAGTAAATTTTTTTTCGATTTCCTACCCCTAATTTGCATATGCAAATTAGGATTCGGATTCAGTTCGGTATTCGGCCAAATCTTTCGCAAAGGATTCGGGGGTTCAGCCAAATCCAAATTAGTGGATTCAGTGCATTCCTACTACAAAGTGGCCGCCAGTTAGTCTTGAGAAATTCTGTATTGACAGTCCTTAAGAGGGATATAAATGAGCTGGAGAGAGTGCAGAGACTAAGTGCAACTAAATTGGTTAGAGGGAGGGAAGAGTTAAATGATGAGGGGAGACTGACAAGGTTGGGGTTGTTTTCTCTGGAAAAAAGGCGCTTGTGAGGGGACATGATTAGACTTTACAAGTACATTAGAGGACATTATAGACAAATAGCAGGGGACCTTTTTACCCATAAAGTGGATCACCGTACCAGAGGCCCCCCCTTTAGACTAGAAGAAAAGAACTTTCATTTGAAGCAACGTAGGGGGTTCTTCACAGTCAGGACAGTGAGGTTGTGGAATGCACTGCCGGGTGATGTTGTGATGCTGATTCAGTTAATGACTATAAGAGGGACTTGGATGATTTTTTGGACAGACATAATATCAAAGGCTATTGTGATACTAAGCTCTATAGTTAGTATAGGTATGGGTATGTAGAATTTAATTAAAAGTAGGGAGGGGTGTGTGAATGGATGCTGGGTTTTCATTTGGAGGGGGTTGGACTTGATGGACTTTGTCTTTTTTCAACCCAATTTAACTATGTAACTATGTCTCTCCGTCTTTCTTCTCCTACAGAAAATCCAGGATATTTTAAGCACATCACTTCAGTTCAGCGAGGGGAAAAGGTATGAAACTCCATTGTTCAGTGTACAGCAAGGCAAGGGATATTTTCAGAAGGATGGCAAAATTCTTAAACTTGCATTATTGTATTTTAGAGATTTTGTATAACAGATCCCACACCTTTATTAGCAAGATCACCACCCCTCCTTTCCTTTTTTTAATCACCTCCTAAACTTCAGTGTCTTATGAGCACCATCTAGTGGCTGTAATGAGATGATGCCACATGAGTTTGGATGGTCTGAGCATGCAATCGGACTCATATACTGCATAAGAAATATATTCTTTATTGATATTGATTACCTGTCTTATTAGCTACTCGTGAGCACAGGCTCATGGTCACATACTGTGTATAATATGCATTTTATAGCAGCACTAGTGTACACAATGGTATACAAAGAGGGGTGCAGAATATATAAATGAGACAGTGATGATAAATGCATAGGTGCATTCAATATTCATTTTGAATGCGTTCCTTGCCCGAAGCAATATCAAACATGTGTTCCTATGGCACTCTCCTTTTCCACTCCTTTCTTCTATTCTCAGCCTTCTTTTTATTTGCTTTGCCTTTTCCCTTCTGTCTTTCTTTTTCTCTCCTCCATTTTTCTTGCCACTTAAAGGAAAACCATACCCCCAAACAATGTAGGTCTCTATAAAAAGATATTGCATAAAACAGCTCATATGCAAAACCCTGCTTCATGTAAATAAACCATTTTTATAATAATATACTTTTTTAGTAGTATGTGCCAATGGGTAATCCTAAATAGAAAACTGCCATTTTAAAAAAATAAAGGCCGCCCCCTGGGATCGTAGGATTCACGGTGCACACAAACATGTCATACATGTTAGGTCACATGAGCCAATGAAAAGACAGAGTTCTGTCTTTTGCTTCCACACTTCTTCCTGTTACAGTTAGAGTTGCAGTATTTCTGGTCAGGTGATCTGTGAGGCAGTACACAGATGGTGGTTCAAGGCAAGAGCAAGAGATGTAAAAGGGCAATATTTACGTAAATATATATTTCAGTTTGATAAGATTCTATAATATGTAACTTAATATGATATATGTTGCTTAAATATTCATTTTGGGGGTATAGTTTTCCTTTTGCCAGTGAGCCAAAATGACCAGTAGCTGGTGCTGTTGTTTCTAAATCATTCTATGAGCATTTTACAAAATATGGAAAACTTGAAATCTAAAAGAAGAAATGCAAATTGAGAGCTCTGAGCAATTTTTCATGAATTAATTTTAAAGATTTAGAGGCCCTAGGAAAAAATATATGTTGCAAAAGCTCCAATCACTGACCCACTCCTGGGTTTCCAGTAACCATAATGTCTAATTAAATACCCATTAGAGGAGTGATCTGGTATAGCACCATGTTGCCTCGGTGACAGGACAGGAACTCAGGACTTCTATCCTGAAGGCACTTACTGATGGATGCCAATTGCCCTTACAAGAATAGATCCTGGCAGTCACCAGCAATTTTTAACAGGTGAACTTGCACTCTAATGGGCTTTGTCTCCTTTATGTATATTGCAGTGGGTTGATGCATTAGGTTGGGTGATGCATTAGGCTGACCTTAACCAACCCAAGACTGACCCTCTCTGATGTCACTGGAGGAGGAGGAAGAAGGGTATATAAGATAAGCTCCGCCCTATAAAGTAGTGAGGCTGGGACCCACCTAAAAAGGCAATTGGTCAGCCCGACCTCACGTACCATGCAAGTTCAACAAGTTTTGGCACAAACCATTCAAAAACTGGGGTATTGTGTGAGCATTTCATACTTATAAACCAAAAATGACAGTAATACTTTATTTTCCAATTTCCCATTTTTTTCTTGAAGCCACAGTCAGGACAGCAGTTACAGCGACAGTGATGCAAATGTTTTGGTTCCGTCTGCAGAGTCGCTGGTCACAGAAGTCACAGACATTCTTGATTCCTGCACCAGTGAGTCTCCCCCATTCCTCTACTGTCTGTCCTGATTATAGGAACCCCCTGCAAGGATACAGCAGGCACTGTGTTGGCTCCAGTTCTAGTAACCTAAAGCAACCAATCAGATGTTTGCATTGAAACAACAGACCAACAAAATGCTACATGCTGATTGGTTGCTTTAAAACCTTCAAACTCTATATATTAACCTCTGTGTATTTTACATTGTTGGCCAGTTTTTCTTGTTTGTGTGTATCATAAAATTCCAGTGTTCAGGTTATATGTATGAATTCAAGAGGAAATTAGATCATCTGTGATTTGTTTTTTTAGTTTTTTCTCCTTGGCACCTAGAGAGCATAGAACTGCAGCCGTCAGCAGCCCAGAAATTCTATTCTCAATGTTTTCCTCTTGAAATGCAAAGCAATGGAGGACAGGTTGGTCCCCAGGCTCCGTAGCACACTCTGCAGCCAATTTGTTTCCCCTTTAGAAAACATTAATCCAAATGCACATTGAGTAACATTATAGGATCGGTAACGCATCCCAAACCTGTATTAATGAATGCAATTATAAAGAAGCCTATCATATAGTTAGATGGAGGCAGTGCAATAAGGACGTATAGTATCTCGGTCACAGAGCAAACCTATTTTGCAGAAATGTATTGACATGAGAGATCAGTCATAGCCACCCCCACTAATAGACCTCTATACTCTTGGGCCCTCCCATAGCCGCTGCATATATTATTGTACCCTTACCCTTTGAGCAGACGCTATGACTTATGATAACATTATTTATATTGATATGTTTATCAAAAGTTCCATTATTAACAGTGGTATCGAAACTAAGGGACTTGGAGCAGTGGTTGCTCCTCTAGATACACCTGATGCCCAGCTTGAAGGTTTATTTATGAGAGTGAACTTATTGGTATATAAAACTGGTTTCATTGTATCGTTGCAGCTTGCCCGTACCCAGGTACTGATTTCCAGAGATTCAACAGAACAGCCTACTCATCAGGGTAAGGGGGTGCAGCTTTGTTTCCTTCATTAATATTATCTGACTGTAGAAAAAGCAAGTAAACATTGGCTACATCTAGGGATGCAGGATTCGGTTCGGGATTCGGACAAATCCTTCTGCCCTGCAAACCGAATCCTAATTAGCATATGCAAATTAGGGGCGGGGAGGAAACATTTAGTGACTTTTTGTCACAAAACATTAGAATTCGGATTCAGTTCGTTATTAGGCTGAATCTTTCACGACGGATTCGTGGGTTTGGCCGAATCCAAAATAGTGGATTCGGTGCATCCCTAGAAAAAAAACCTCCTCCCCAGCCACTCTCTCTTCCCGGTGAGGAAGGGGGAAGCAAGTTGGGCGGGAGTGGGAGGAGTCGGGTGGGATGTGGGTGGAGTCAGGCAGGACAGAGGAGGGACATGGGTTGGGCGGGGCAAAATAGGAAGTGGGCGGGAGGATGGGGAGCTGAAGATTTTTTTTGCAGGGGCGTCCGGCGCACTCAAGTTATACCACTGGCCCAGGTGTCAGTGGCCCCTCATGCTGCTAAACAATTGGCCTATTTCAGGGCTATTTCCATTTCTATGAGAACAAAGAGGCTAAATACATGAAATAATAGATAATAGTATGTACAGAAAAGAGACTAGGAGACTAGAGGTTGAGTGAGGAGAGGAAGGATAATAGTATGAGAGTGGGCCCCTGGTCTAAGGTTTTTGGGTGGGACCCTGGTGCCCCAGTCTGATACTTTGCTGATTGATGCAGGGTGTTGTGGGAACCCTGGAGCTACTACCTGGTCAGGAGGTGATAGTAGCTCCATGGATCCCCTGGGTCAATAGGGGCAGCAGCACTGAACAGAAGGCAAGAAGGACTGAGTGGTGCCTAGTGCAACTATACAGAAGTGCAAAGAGAGCATTTAATGAAAGTGGATTTATGTGCAACTTGCTGCAGGGAGAGAGCAGGAACCACAATTGCAATTGCAGAAGTACATGAGCCCTCTAATGTTTTCTCAGCCAGTGGAGACCTACAGGGACTAGATATTTGTGCTACTCTGAGACAACTTGCCATTGGTCTTCATTTTTTTATTTGCTGTTTTTGAATTATTTCGCTTTTTCTCAGCAGCTCTGCAGTTTGGTATTTCAGCAGCTCTCCGGTTGATATGGTCTAGATTGCCCTAGCAACCAGACAATGGTTCGTATAAGAGACTGGAAGATGAATAGGAGAGTAGGGATGTAGCGAACTGTTCGCCGGCGAACTTGTTCGCGCGAACTTCGACCGTTCGCGTCCGCCGAATGTTCGCGAACGTCGCGCGACGTTCGCATTTTGAGCTCGCGTTCGATTCGAATACAAATCGTTCGACCATTCGACCATTCGAATTCCTTCGACCGCTAAAAATCTAACGATTTCCATTCGTTCGAACGATTGTAAGCATTCGATCGAATGAAAAGCATTCGATCGAATGCTTCGATCGTTCGATTCGAATGAAAATCGTTCGATCGAACGATTAAAATCCTTCGATCGTTCGAATCGAACGATTTTAGCGGGTGTTCGAAGTTCGCGAACTGTTCGCGAACGTTCGCATTTTTTGCCGGTGTTCGCGAACGGCGTTCGCGAACACCAAATCGGCAGTTCGCTACATCCCTATAGGAGAGGCCTGAACAGAAAATAATTAAAAGTAACAATAAGATTGTAACTTCAAGAGCAATAGTTTTTTTTTTTTTGGCTGCCAGGGTCAGTGACCCCTATTTGAAAGCTGGAAACAAGCACAAGCAAATCATTTAAAAACTATGCAAAATAAAATATGAAGACCAATTGAAATGTTTCTAAGAATTAGCCATTCTATATCATACAAAAGTTAACTTGAATGAGAACTACTACTTTGTGGTCATCCCTTTCTTTCCTTCGCTCTGCCCCATTCCTTCCTGTATCTCAGTGCCTTCTCACCTTTCTGGTGCCCCATTCAACAAAAAGGCACTAGTTAAAAAACCGGCCCCTTATTGTGCAACTACATTCAACTGTGTGTTTCATTTCACAGGACGTCCAGCCAGAATATGATTTGGCCTTCACCATCACCACCATCTCCAGTCCTAGTGCGGAACCTCAGTGGAAGTGAAGAAGATATATTATGTGCAACCAAAGAACCCGAGGAAAAGCCTACAGAATAATAACACTGCTGACCCCTCTGTTGCCCTGCTGTTTACATATATCTATATACAGTATATGTATGAATGGACTGGGCCAATGGCGAGGTACCCAGTCTTTATCGGCTCCTGATTATGGGGGTAGCATTCACATGGATTTGAATCCTAGACATGAATAGGGGCTAAATGAGTGACCGCTTCCTTAGCCATAACAGAGGTACAAATAAGGAGATCTGGCCCCCAAAAACATGACTGTTATTTAGTCCACTGGACTTTAAAACAAATTTGTGTGTATTTTTTTATATATCATTGTGTCAGCCTGGATACAATTAAAGCTCCATGTTTAAGATGAAAATATCATGATACTAAAGTGAACTTAAAGCTTTGCTGCCAAACAGACCCTCATGGTTGCAAGAGGGTTTCATTATGCAAATCCAAACTCTTCTGATTGCAAGAAAAAAACATAAATCTGCAGATCCCAGAGATTTTCTCTTCCCCATTGTGCATGTGGGGGGATTCTTTTCCATTGGGTACCCAGTTTACTTTTTACCACCCAGGGGGGGGGGGCAGGTAAACCAGGGGCTTATAATTGGGGCCCTGCTTTTATTGGGCACCATGATGGTGGTTGTGCCTAGGGGTGTTCAGAGACTTGACCAAGGGGGAGTCTGAAGTCCAGATAAAGAAAGATTTTGGGAGAATGCACATTTGCTATCCCAGATATTTCTAAAAGGTCATATTGGATGTTAATTAGAGAAAGATTGGGATGAACATGTCTTAGATATCCTTGGAACTATGGCTAAATGTCCTGGCCAAATGCTGGGCCTCAAATGCCTCACCATTTCCCTATGGTGAAAATAAGTAAGACATTATGGGCATTTCGGATTTGCCCACCAAGAGATCTTTGATACTCAGGTCAGTCTTCAACAAGGAAGTCACCTTGTCTCATGGTTCAGTCCAGTAATGGCTAAACTTGTGTATTATAATAAATAAAGTACCCCTTGTTGGAAAATATGAGGATGTTAGAAGTAAGAGTTCCATGACCTGTATAAAAGCACTCGGCCTTCGGTGACTTATAATATACTTATATTTAACAATAGGTGGTACTTTATTCACTATGTATTTGCCTAGTTATGATGAATCTTCACTCCTGGTTTTCAGTAAATCAGTAACAAATTTTAGCAAATAAATACACCTAAAATAAGCAGATCATTCCAAAATGGCACCCCCGGCTATCTTTGCAACTTCAAGCATCACTCCTAAGAACCCTCCGGGGTGCTGGGAGTTGCACTTTAAAAAAAACCCCACCAAAGGACTCCCAAGTTGATCAGCCTTCATCTTTTGATCAGGTCCTGATTACACAGGTCCAAACTCCTTGTCAACTTTAGGGGAATTCTGGGATATGTAGTTCTGCGGCAGCTTTACTCCTGCATGTGAAACACCTCTGGATTACCCAGTTTTCATTTCTTACACTATCACGGTGAGGCCTCTCATACTAACAACGAGACACCACTTTCTATGTCGGAAATGACGTTGAAGGTTCTCCGTTGTCAGTGACAGATGCAGGAGATAGAACCATGCAACAATTACAGGATTTGGTAGCACTTATCATTACAGCCCAGTAACATGTCTCTGTATGGAAATATTGAAATGCACCAATTTCACCTGTTTCTTAAATAAAGATATATGTCATTAAGTGTAAGACCATTGTGTTTGTATGGGCAGAGCTGTGCCAAGGAGTATTGGTGCCCGAGGCAAGTACTTTTTTTTTTTTTTGCTTTGACCCAGCTCTCCACCTAATCCTGGCAAAGCCTGTTCCTCACTACCTGCTACCTGGGAAAATTAAGCAGATCCACGGCAACAAGAGAAGCATGCTTTGTGCAAAAAAATAAAATCCAATTTTTACTTTCTTTAATGAAAAAGAAACCTATCTGCAATAATACTTTAATTATAAAATGTGTACCGTTTTTATAAGAAACCTGACTGTATGCAGTGAAATTCCCTGTTCATTTACTGTTGTGGATAGGAATTGTCAGACGGTCCCTAACTGCTCTGCAGGGAAACAATCATACTTATGAACAGCAGGGGGAGCCCCCGCCTTACTTCCCAGCCATGCAGAACTCAAGCAGCTTTGTTTGTTTCCCTGTAGAGCAGTCGGCGACTGTGTAGAGATTTGTATTGGATTTTATTTTTGCCTTTACATCCCCTTTACTGTTTCCAACTCCAGCTGCAGGGACAAAGATCATGGAGCCAGATTTAAACAGATAAACTGGGATTCTATTTGGAGGATTATTTTGCTGCAGCCACTGGTTCTGCAGAGTTGGAGAAAGTTTGTAGTAAACAAAACAAAAACTATAAAATCCATATTAGATCACATGACAACACAGGACCCAGTGCAGTCTGTATATTCTGATTATTAATCAGTCTTGTTGTATCGGCTTCTGGCAGATATTATTTGACTTGTGCTGTTTTGATCATTTATGACGATCCCTAAGCAGCCCAGATCACACTGAGCATGTGCACAGTCTTGGTCTTGCAAAGATGTATAACAAAGTTACAAGATGGTGACCCCCTGTGGCCAACTTTGAAAGCATAAATCATTTGTTTGATTAGACTTGTGGTGCAGTAAGTTTATGTTTAGTACAAAATACTGCATTTCTAGCCTTGTTCTAGTTTAGACTTTAAATCCCATTTAAGGAGGAGAGCCCCGTTGTCTTGTCTCTCTTGTATCCATGAGTATACCTTGCACATAGCATGCGTTTTATCAAGCATGCTATACTGGCACTGGATGCAAGCACGGGCTGTGTTTTTTAATAAAAAATTCTTTATTTGCATAGAAAAACATATAAGATAGAATGAAACATCATTACATCTATAAATAGGGTTAAGTATTAGAATGGGCCTGCGCACACTCTTCGACCCACTCCAATAATAGCATACAATCTAATCTTCATATTACCCTAAATCAGGGGTGCCCAAAAGGTAGATTGGGATCTACCAGTAGACCTTGAGCTGGGGATCAGTAGATCTCAAGACACTGTCAACAAACAGCTTGTCTAAAATAACCCTCATATTTCTTTCTTTTCATTTGGATATATATTATGTTAAGGTTAAATACGAATTAGTTGTTTGTTTAATGTTCATTTTCTCGTAAATCATTAATATTAAAGGTATCAATCAATTTTTAAGTAATATTTTCCATGGAGAAAAATGCTAAAAAAAACGTTTGTGGATGTAGATCATAATGGGAAATCATGACTAAAAGTAGGCCTCGCATTAGTATGGGCACTCCTGCCCTAAATACAGGTATTATCCGGAAACCCGTTTTCCAGAAAGCTCCAAATTAAAGGCCATCTCCCATAGACTCCATTTTATCCAAATAGTCCAAGTTTTTGTAATAATAAAACAGTACATTGTACTTGATCCCAACTAAGATATAATTAATCCTTATTGGAAGCAAAACCAGCCTTTTGGGTTTATTTAATGTTTACATGGTTTTCTAGTAGATATGAAGATCCAAATTTTGGAAAGACCGGTTATCTGGAAAACCCCAGGTCCCGAGCATTCTGGATAACAGGTCCCATACCTGTAATAAAGAATTAAGAGTTTTCTCCCCTGGAGCCACTCCCATTTCCACACAGGTTTGTATCAGATGAAATGCATTAAAGGAATCAATAAAAATTCTCACGTGGGGGCTGTATTTTTTTTAAAATCCAGTAGCAAAGCTGATGGAGCTCTGTGAGGGTCAATTCTTAGGGCCCAAGTATCTCTTGTGAATAGCACGTTTTAATTTTTTTTTTTTCACGTTTTCTGACAACAAATGTCCACCTATGAAATGAGCAGCGGTCAATGGTTCCAGCACGGAGCAGTTCCAATTATTAAAGACCATTTAGGGCATTTCAGAATTAATTGCCGGTGCCCTACTGATCCCTTCTTTTCCCTGGTTCCCCTTTAATCTACCCGCTTGCAGTTTGTCAGAGGGACAGCGAGGAGAATCAGTTAACAGAGATTAAATATGGGACTTAAACACTTTCATTAATGGCATCCCTTGAAGCAAGAGCAGCGCCTAGGCAACAAAGTGGAAAATCAATGGCAATCTTCATGGACACCAAAAGGAGTTTTTCTTTTTTTTTTTATCTCGGAGCCACATAATGACATTAAAGCGATACTGTCATGGGAAAAAACATTTTTTTCAAAATGAATCAGTTAATAGTGCTGCTCCAGCAGAATTCTGCACTGAAATCCATTTCTCAAAAGAACAAACAGATTTTTTTATATTCAATTTTGAAATCTGACATGGGGCTAGACATTTTGTCAATTTCCCAGCTGCCCCTGGTCA
This sequence comes from Xenopus laevis, assembly GCF_017654675.1. Lineage (NCBI taxonomy): Eukaryota > Metazoa > Chordata > Amphibia > Anura > Pipidae > Xenopus > Xenopus laevis. Next base: position 107,314,285 of record NC_054388.1, on the reverse strand, counting down.
TGTGACTTGTGCCTGCACTTTAGGAGAGAAATGCTTTCTGGCAGGCTGCTGTTTTTCCTTCTCAATGTAACTGAATGTGTCTCAGTGGGACCTGGGTTTTACTATTGAGTGTTGTTCTTAGATCTACCAGGCAGCTGTTATCTTGTGTTAGGGAGCTGTTATCTGGTTACCTTCCAATTGTTCTTTTGTTTGGCTGCTGGGGGGGAAAGGGAGGGGGTGATATCACTCCAACTTGCAGTACAGCAGTAAAGAGTGATTGAAGTTTATCAGAGCACAAGTCACATGACTTTGGGCAGCTGGGAAATTGACAAAATGTCTAGTCCAATGTCAGATTTCAAAATTGATTATAAAAAAATCTGTTTGCTCTTTTGAGAAATGGATTTCAGTGCAGAATTCTACTGGAGCAGCACTATTAACTGATTCATTTTCAAAAAAAAATTTTTTCCCATGACAGTATCCCTTTAAGCATCCCAGGCCTGAATGCCCTGATTCACCGGCTAAAGTGATCACAGGCTTAGCAAATGCTGCGTCCACAACTTTATTCCAGGAAACAACTCCCCTTGGTGCATTTGGAATCTTCCTCAAGCCCTTGGTCACCGGCAGCCTCCACTGAGTCTCCTGATCTTACTTCTTTGTTACTGGAGCCGAGTCAGACCATGATATCAGGCGCCATACAGCTGCCCTACTCCGTAAGTCTGCATTGCACAAAGAAACCATTTTAAGGTGGTGTTCCCCTTTAAAGCAGCACAATATTTACATAAATTGTCTTTTATTTATATCTTGTATATTTGCACAATATGAAATAAAGCTTTATGATTTGTTTGCTACTTTATAGAACTTGCTGAGAAATTCCGTATGGTGCTGTAGTTTTGTTTGCTCTTCTTTCTTGTTCTGTTTAAAACGAATATTAATATATACAAATTGCAAATAGTATCCATGTTAAATCATTCCCTGTTCTTAAAGGGGACCCGTCACCCAATAAAATTATTCAAAATCCTATTTTATCACATTAGTCAAGCAAAATGAACTTTAATTACAGTGTATAAATTATTTGAATCCTGTTTCCTTCAGTCTGGGAATTCATAATTATAACAAGCAGGCAGCAGCCATTTTGTGGACACTGTTATTAAGACAATTCTTGTATCAATCTTGTATCTCCCAGCCAACAAAGCTTGAGAAGTTGTAGTCCTACAGAGGCTTGCCGAGAGCTGAGAGCATGCATATAGAACTAGAACGGATTTAAATGAACATGGCATTGAGATCTAAGAGGTACGCGCCAGCTCTCAATAAATAAGGCAGTGCAGTGAGGTGCATTGTGACGTCTACAGCCACCTGAAAAAGTAGTGGAAGCCCAGACATGTAACCAGTTGGTTCATCCCATTCTCCAAGCGCCAGACCTTTAAGGTTGGATGAACAGGCCCATCCGTTGGTGCAATGAATAAAGGCAACCTCTACAAGAGGTGGTTGAAAGGCTCTATAAAGGTGGTCTCCTATTAAGGCCAGCCATGGGCCATGATCCATGAAACAAGGGGCGTCAATCCCCCAAACTGTTTGTTATCTGGAGATCAGGGAGCTGCTGTGAGACTTGTTTGAGGAGTTGGTGACTCCACTTATCTGAGAGAAGCCACTGCAGGACTCCAGGCTGGACATGGAACCCCTAAGGAAACAAATAGGAGACAATGTTAGAAAACACAGACAATATAAACAGGCTTCTAGTCTGTATGGTTAGAGATTGGCAACAGGGAGAAGTGAAAGAGCTGAACATGGCGACTGTCTACCCTACTGGTACCATAAGAAGACTGATACAAGGGAGCAGGGCTGTTTTTGGGGAGTGAGGTTCAGAGCTTCATGATTGGTCTAGTAAATGACCTGTAAATGCATCAATGAGACAGGGACCTCTGTTATTACAATAGAATACCCTGGAAACATTAACTTTTTGTAGCATATGACAGGTGCTTGTCCACAGCATAATTGTTAGTATGTTATAAAATGGCCTGTTCTTAGCAACTTAATTTTTTTTTAAATAATTTCTGAATTATTTGCCTTCCTCTTAAGTCTGTTAAATGGTGGTCACAAAAACCGATGGCTCTTTGAGGCTACAATTTTATTGTTATTGCTCGTTTTTATTACTTATCTTTTCACACCACAAATTGTCTCAGAATATCACAGACTATATTGCACTAAAAGCTGAGTTAAAGGTAAACTACTTCTTTAAACCCAGTGTTTTTTAAAGTGAACTATGTGGGAGGGTATGCCACACCTCCTGTTGGTAGCAATTAGACCCACAAAACTGTTATGTTCAACCCACCTGAAATCCTTGGAAGCCAGAACCTCAAAGTAATACATAAGTTTGCACTTGTGACTGGAGCCCTGGAGAGATGCCAACAAGTCATCGACCCGAGCCATACTGGAGCCAGAGGCAGAACTGTGCATCTTCCATTGCAGGATGTAGATCCCAGGCCAGGCCTTTAAAGGATAACTAAACCTTCAAAATAAGTGAATGTAAAATTGATGAGGGGGCTATTCTAAACACTTTTGTAATGTACGTTGATGATTTATTTTGTTTTTATTCCAAGATATTAAGGAATACATGTACTGTTAATATGAATGGATTTTGTTCCAACAGCACCACCTGCTGGTCAGTTTCCCACCAGTCTGACCACCAAGTAGTCAAGGAAGTTGTCAGGAGAAAGAAAGAGGCTGCTCTGATTTTCTGCTTAGGAAAGAAATTAGAAACCTTTCTCAAATGCTTAGAATAACCCCCTCGTCAATTGTACATGCACTTATTTTAAAAGTTTACTTATCCTTTAAGCTAAAGTTCCCTATATCCTATCAGTGTCTTTAAAGGGGTTGTTCATCTTTAAATTAACTGTTATGATGTAGAGAGTGGTATTCTAAGTCAATTTGCTATTGTTTTTTTATTATTTGTGGTTTTTGAGTTATTTAGCTTTTTATTCAGCAGCTCTCCAGTTTGCAAATTCAGCAATCTGGTTGCTAGGGTCCGAATTCGCCTAGCAACCATGCATTGATTTGAATAAGAGACTGGAATATGAATAGGAGAGGCCTGAATAGAAAGATAAAAAGCAGCAATAACTATACATTTGTAGCCTTACATAACATTTGTTTTTTTTGATGGGGTCAGTGAAAAGAAGGGGTCATTTGAAAGCTGGAAAGAGTCAAGAAGGCAAAAAACTATAAAAAATAAAGGCCAATTGGAAAGTTGCTTAGAATTAGCCATTATTTAACATACTAAACGTTACCTTAAAGGTGAACCGCCCTAAACGTTCCTGTGTGTTGGCTTTCTACCTCTGGGGACTACTTGCCATTGCCAATAGCATTGGAAATTAAATGTACCAGGGAATGACCACTGGGTGTCACTGTTGTAGCACTGAGTTTTCTATAGGTAATTAATTAGCCAGGTCAGTGTTATTTGTGGTCTGTAGAACTACCAGGAGGGGCAAATTTCCAGTCCAGTCTTGGATTTGTCCATCTTCACTGCAACCAGAAACACTTTTCTGCAGAAAGGGTTTTTTTCTCCTGTGTATTAAATTTTTATATTTATTTTTTCTTGTTTTTGAAAGAAAACAAAATAAATTGATTTATAGTAACAGATGAAGGAGAAAGTGTTTGCGGTTTTATTATCAACCACCCCTTCCCCCACACTGACTAAATTAGGATGGAATTTTCAACTAGATTCGTAGCGATTTACCTAAGGGCACTGAGATAAAGCCCAGTAAATAAATAGTATGATGTAGAGAGTAAAATTCTGAGACAATTTGCAATTGGTTTTCATTTTTTATTATTTGTGTTTTTTTGAGTTATTTAGCTTTTTATTCAGCAGCTCTCCAGTTTGCAATTTCAGCAGTCTGGTTGCTAGGGTCCAAATTACCCTAGCAACCATGCATCAATTTGAATACGAGACTGGAATATAAATGGGAGAGACCTGAATAGAAAGATGAGAAATACAAAGTAGCAATAACAATACATTTGTAGCCTTACAGAGCATTTGTTTTTTTAGATGGGGTCACTGACCCCCATGAAAAAGCTGGAAAGAATCAGAAGACGAAAACAATTAAAAAACTAAAAAAAAAGATTATAATGAAGACTAATTGAAAAGTTGCTTAGAATTGGTCATTCTATAACATAGTAAAAGTTAATTTTAAGGTGAACCAACCCTTTAACCAAGTGCAAATTTGTGTTTTATTCACAGCAGGGTTTTACACAAATAGGTAGTTTTATATTCACACAATAAACAGTAAAAAGTATTATGTCACAAAACAGACTGGCCCACTGATTGCCTGAATCTCTCATGAACCTGTTTTTGCCTCAGTCAGTATTAGGGCAAATACATACAGGAAAATTACTAATATTTTACTCTTCTTTAAGAGAACTAATTGCTTTTTTACTCTACCAAAACTTCACAAGCGCCTCAACCACATCCTTGTTCCTTTTTCCTGGACATAAAATTTACTCATAGCCCCTTCCATATTCCACAGGTAATGACTTATCGATCGCAACACCTCTACTGACTTTTCTAACCTCCGTGAACACAACACTTTTTATTCTTCCATATTCCACAAGTGATGACTTATAGATCTCAACACCTCTACTGATTTTTCCAACCTCAGTGAACACAACACCTTTTATTCTTCCATATTCCACAAGTAATGACTTATCCATCTCAACACCTCTACTGACTTTTCCAGTCTCCGTGAACACAGCCCTTTTTATTCTTCCATATTCCACAGGTAATGATTTACCAATCTCAACACCTCTACTCAGGGGCGTAACTACCGGGGGAGCAGGGGGTGCAACTGGGCCAGGGCCCGCAGGGCCCCCCTGGCAGATTGCCGGGCTGCAGCTGGCTGGAATCGGCTGCAGCCGCATTGAAAAATCTCATGGACGAGGGTGGGGGCGGGTCCGGCTGCACTGCCCACGCCAGGGCCCGCCCCCACCTAGTTCCATTACTGCTTCTACTGACTTTTCCAACCTCAGTAAACACAGCCCCTTTTATTCTTCCATACTCCACAAGTAATGATTTATAGATCTCAACACCTCTACTGATTTTTCCAACCTCAATGAACACAACACCTTTTATTCTTCCATATTCCACAGGTAATAGCTTATCAATCTCAACACCTCTACTGACTTTTCCAGCCTCAGTGAACACAGCCCCTTTTATTCTTCCATATTCCACAAGTAATGATTTATAGATCTCAACACCTCTACTGACTTTTCCAACCTCAGTGAACACAGCCCCTTTTATTCTTCCATATTCCACAGGTGATGATTTAACAATCTCAACACCTCTACTGACTTTTCCAACATCAGTGAACACAGCCCCTTTTATTCTTCCATATTCCACAAGTAATGACTTAGATCTCAACACCTCTACTGACTTTTCCAACCTCAGTGAACACAACCCCTTTTATTCTTCCATATTCCACAGGTAATGACTTATAGATCTCAACACCTCTACTGACTTTTCTAGCCCCAGTGAACACAACACCTTTTATTCTTTACACTTGTTATCATGTATGCAGTATGCAGATTTAGCTGTAAGGTCATAGGTTTTTATTTAAAGCAACTTGAATACATTTTATTGATATCAGTTGTCTTCCCATTAAATAAAAATGGTATAATATTTACTCTAAAGGAAAGTTGCTACAGCAAAGCTGGGAATTATCTGCAGGTCTGTAATCAACACCAGCCGGACATAGAAGAGTTAAAATAAGAAAGTTGGAATTACAGAGCGTCCCACAAATATCATTTTTTACTGGAGTCTCCCAAGCAGGATATTTTCCTTGCAGCTAAAATTGGCTCATCAAGAATACTCCACGAGTCTGCAGAACTCATCTATTTGTGGACCAAACCATCTACTACATGGGGGGGTGGAGAGAGATTCAGGAATCAGATGGACAGAGGAGCTGGAGAGAAGAGGCAGCTCTCATAATTGGGAGGGGACAGACAGTGAGTACAGTAAGTTATTAAGGTAGTACGTGATCTGGACAACCATTAAAGGTATCTATTAAGAAAAGGAGATGGTTCTGTTGACTAGGAGGATGCTATTTTGAAGGTGGAGAGATCTTTAGAAGACCCTGGAAAATAATGAAACAGGGAAGATCTGCAAAAAAACTGAAGAAGCTGATTTAAAATTGAGATCCTAGAGCCCTGAATTATACACAGTGAGAAGCTGGAGGTTACACAGCAGCCGTGCCATGTGCTGAGCTAAAAGGCTTCCAGACGCCCCTGACACCTCTTGGTCCTTGTTTTCTCCAAGCCAACAACTACTCTTAAAACACCATGTTCTGGATTGTGGTCCTGAGCGCTTTCTTTCTCCAGGGTGTCCTCCTAGAACAGACCCGGGTTCTGGAGCAGAGAAAACCATTTTTCGAGCGTTTCCGCAGGCTAGAGGAACAGGTGGGTTGCATTGTGACTGTATTTATGGCTGGTGTATAATGGGATGCTGTGGGGTGTATACACAAGGTAGTAGCACATGGTCTACTAGTAAACCTCAAGCTAGATCACTGCAGATCTGCATTAAATTACTCTTCTAGGGACTTCCCAGTGAGATTTGCAATAGCTTCAGGTTTGGATCTAGTTCTACCATGGCAGAATAAAGGTAGTACACCCTGATGCAATAACTTCACTAAATATAGACCCCATATCCATAAAATGTGGTTACTCTACACAAAAGTCATGCACTGATTCATCTACAGGGGCTGAATGATCTCAGTCAGTGACTGCAAAGGCTACACTTAGTTGTGATGCCACACTTTCACCAAATCCCAGCATCAAAGTGTTGTTGTATCAACAACTTGTCGACCTCCAAGCAGGTGCATCTGTGGGCACAACTTTGCCCAATCTTCAAATGTCCAGCCACAGACAGACAAGAGGGTGAGGGGGTGCTATCTACTGATCCTCTTGCTGGGTGTGTTACTCCTTATAGCATTCATTCACTGATCTACCTGTAGGAGAATCATCTCAGCCAATCACAATTCAATTTTCCCTCTATATCTAAGCCAAAATTACCTTTAGGGAGCAAATAAGCATCTAGACCAAATCACATCCTAGGTGGCCTTCAGGCTGCCTCCTCCTCATCACTGATGCTTGGGTTGGTTGATGTAATGCAAACACCAAGTCTTCTCTGCTTTCAGAAAAAAAAACATTTATTGGGCTACAAAAGATGACTGGCTTGATGCCTGTTCCTAAGTGCATGTATCATCATAAGCTAAACTCAGCCTGGAATAAGAATGTTATAATACTAGCTCTGTTTTTTTTTTTGCTTAGCTCCACCTGGCACAAGCTCAGGAAGGTCAGCAGTGGTGTAACTAGATGGAACAGGACCAAACAGCCATTTCATTTTAGGGTACCAGAAAAATGTCTAGAACTTGACCTGTTTTAACAAGATATATTTAAATTGCTCATTACTCAGAAAATCCAGACAGCCCACTAATACATTCCACCTGCTTTCCAATGATATTAGAACACAACAGGGGAGGCAAATGTTACAATAGAGGCTTTCATATATTCTGAAAAAATAGCTAAAAACATGTAGTGTGTATTTGGTGTATGGTGTATGACAAAATGGTACATTAGGTATGGTCATGACTTGGTAGCCCATTGTTCCACTGCCAATTCAGTGTCTTCCCCAGTTAAAATAGGCAAGATATAACAGCAGGACAAAATGGCCGAAGTAGAGCAAGATTGAAATAGTAGGACATGGTGGTGACTGTAGGGAAAGATGGTGACTGTAAGGCAGGATGGAGACAACAGTGCAAGATGGTAACAGTTCTTGAAAGATGGCAAAAGTAAGGCATGCAGGAGACTGTGCAAGATGCTATATAAAGATAAATACAGGAGGGCAAGATGGGAGACAGTACAACAAGATGGACACAGCAGAGCAAGATGGGCATAGCATAGCAATATGGAGATAATAAACAAGATGGGCATAGCAGAGCAATAAAATATTATGGAGACCACAGGGCAAGAAGGTGGCGTTCACATTTTTCACATTTTCCCGTATACAAAACTATTTTTGGATGGATACAATGTAAAATCACATATTTATGTTTTTTCATTTCACCTAAGGCTTTTTTAGCTCCTGGGCCCCACCAGCTCTGGTTTCTGCCCTTGCTCTTACTAACACTAATAACTTCTTGTATAAGTTATAACTTTACCTGCAAAGTGTTCTGGGATGTAGTTTACATAACATTGTTACTGCATTTATCCTGTGTTTTAGGGCTTTATACTTGGAAATGGCTCTGAAATACTTTTGTAAAGAAGAAAATGTTCTTAATTATCCACCCCAAACACAAAAATCACCCTTGTTTTATGGTTTCCCCACCCAGTGTACAGTTAATGTACCATATGCTGTTCAATTCTAGAGCTCTTTCTACATGATATTCCAGTTTAGGCTCTAAGTCCTCTCCCTTTCTATCTTCCAGTTTCGTAGGTTCCAAGAGATAACACTGACACGTCTTCAGGGAATAGCAGAAAATTACAACCTGTCATACAATATAGACGCCCGTTTCCAGGACTTAGTTGACCAGCAGAGGTCCATCACAGAAACTCTAAATGCAACGAATGAAGTGAATCAGAGGGAAATCGATGGGGTAAAATTCTGGCTGAAAAAGCTCCAAAGGAAAACAAAGAAGCTTGACCTAAAGATCTCCTCCCTGGAGGAGTCAATGACTCAGAGGTATAAACAGGAGTTGAAAGATAAAAAAGCAAATGATGGGTTGATCTCAAACTTGACCTCAGCAATTGGCAGTCAGAAGAGGCTTATTATCCAGCTAGTTATGGACAAGAAATCACTACAAAAAACCCTGGACATATTTCAGGATTCAGTTCAAAGACAGGGAAGCAAAATAACTGCACTGGAGGATAAACTTAAAGTCATCATGCAAAATGAGATTTTGCCACCAAATGCTCTAGCTGCAGACCAGGATCTGAACCAGACTCCCGATAAGAATTTTCCAGGACCTCCAGGGATTAATCCAAATCCTTTAACTACCCAGCATCTAATGGCAAAGCTTCAGTCCAAGCACACCCAGATGAAGAAACTTCATGAGGAGCAACAACTGCTCATCCCAGCCCAGATGATGATGGCATCTATGACAGAACAACATGGAACTAAGAACATAAGCGTCCCAGCAGAAGAACCCCAGGGAGAAATGACAAAGAATGTGAGGTTGCCAGAGGAGCAACAAAATGGAATAGTGACAAAGAATGAAAGATTGCCAGAGGAAGAACAACATGGAATTGTGACAAAGAATGTAAGGACAACAGAGAAAGGGTTTGATTATGTGACAAAGCATGAGACATTGCCAGAAATGGAACAACATGATTATGGGTCAACTAATCGAAGCTTGCCTGAGAAGGAAGAACATGATTATGTGACCAAAAACATGAGGTTGCCAGAGGATAAACAATATGAAGTTGTGACAAGCTTACCAGAGAGAGACAGAGCAGACGTACAAGAAAGTAGGCCACCATCATCAGTAACAGAGATCCCAATAGAGCCGAAGGAACAGAGAACCACACGGAGCCCCACTGTGCAGAACACCAGGGAGCGGACAACCAAGCAACCTGGCACAAGTAAGTTTAATGGGTCTTAAATCTTAATGTGCCGAGGCAGCCATATTCTGGTGATAGTTTTGGGTGGAAACCAACCTAACATAATGCTAGCTATACAACACCATCCATCCATGCATGAATATTTATAAGCTGAAACAGAACTAAGAAGAGGGGAATAATTAAACTAAACTAATGGGGATTTATTTAGATGAAACTATTCAAACAGAATAAGCAACTAAAGTGTATAAGGCAACTTTTTCTGCCTCATATGGCACAGTTAGCTAATAGCGTCCTGAACAACAGAGATTTCCTCTATAGTAGTCAATAAGCACATTTGTCTACGGGCAGCGTCATTTTGTGATTGGTTCCTTCTGAGTTAAAGACTTAAGCAGGTTTGTGTTGCTATCTAATGTATCTTTTAGGCCCATGAAAATGTATTCTGCAATGTTTGCTAAATAGTTGTCAGCTCTGGGGGGTCACATTTTGGTGATTCTGTTGCTAGTGATCTCTAGGAGTACCACATGTCTATCCTCTGGAAATGCTGCACAGAGATTTTTCAGAAACAATTCTTAAAGGAGAACTAAACCCTAAAAATGAACATGGTTAAAAATGCCATATTTTATTTTGTAATCCTGAAAATGCTATAATGTTTTAATTGAAACATACACCGGGAGAGGTGAGAGCCCAGACCCCCATGAAGCATGCCAAAAAATACACAACATCCTTGAAGAGTAAAATCAAGGTATTATTTGCCCAATCTGGATGCATAACTCTAGCCGCTAGGCATGTTCACTGTAAAACATATTTTGAGTCATATAATTATGTAGAGGTGGGAGTCAACATTTTCTTAATGTGCCTGGAGTTATTGTAGCCTATTAATATCAAGTATTTTCTTACCTTTTTTCAGTATGTAATGTGGACTCCATGTTGGTGTTCCCCAATTCTTCCACTGAAAACTTTGTCACCTTCAGCAAAGGTCTAAGACATGGACTCCATGAACTGTCCATCTGCAGTTGGGTGAGGACTGGGGCCAGCTATCTGGGGACCATACTTTCCTACGCAACAGAAGACAATGATAATAAGCTGGTGCTACATGGCAGAAATGGAGCAGCTTATGACGCCCTCCACTTTGTCATAGGGGATCCTGTGTACCGGGAGTTGCCTGTGGTTCCATTTCTGGATGGCAATTGGCATCACACCTGCTTCATCTGGTCAGCCATTCAAGGTAAATACTGGTTTTATGTTGACCGAAGGTTGGCTTCTACTGGCTCCCGGTTTCAGAAAGGCTATGAGATACCTCCAGGAGGGTCATTGATTCTTGGACAAGAGCAAGATATCCTGGGTGGTGGTTTCGATAGCGCAGAAGCTTTTGTGGGAAACTTGGCTGGTTTTGCAATGTGGAATCGTGCTCTATCACCGGGAGAGGTCTCTGGCATAGCCACTGGGAAAGGTTTGCCAAGAGGTACAATCTTTACAATGGGAGACGAACCTTCACTGCATGGATCTGTTCAAAAAGTAAGCTGCACCTGCTTGGAAGACTGTATGTAGCAATGTACCCGGGCAGAATATTCAATGTCCCATGGCTCAGAACACAGATGTTGAGTATTCTGTGTATATTTGGTACCACTTTATACCATAAGACACCAATAATAAAGCTGGTAGACTACATTACTAAGCACTATATTTAAGCAATCAGTCTCCTCTGCATCAGCTATACCCGGATTGACTCATCAGTATCAGCCATTGCTTCCCATCATAGCACTTCATATTTAAAGGGACATCATTTTACCAAAAAACTTACTCTTTAGGCTATTTCTCGCTTTCTCTGGAATTCTGGTCAGTAAATGCAACCGAAACAGGCAGGGCCTGATTGGTACATTAAAATATTAGAGTTAATGATGTCTATTAACAGTAAATAATGTACCTTATGAATATGACTAACTGTACTAACCCAGAGGTTCTTAACACTCAGACTTGGAAGCTGTACATTTTGGCTCCATATAAGTTTCGTTTAAAATAATTTTTATTGTTTTTCCAAGTTAAACAAGCAGAAACTTTGACAAAAGATGAAGGCTGAACAGTGAAGCTCATTCAGTTACCAGATAAGTTTCAACATTGCTATGTTATAGTGGGCCAATAATTCATTATATTACATGATGGTGACCAGATAATTTTGAAATAATGAAAATTAAGCAGTCTATGGGGCCCAAAGCATTTTAGGCATATTAAAAACATGAGCTTAAAGGGTGACATTTGACTCCAATAAGTGTGCCCAGTTTTACATCTAGTAATTTCTCTTACTGAAGTCACTGGCACTGCACATGCTCAGTGTGCTCCTTGCTTCTCTAGGTGCTTACTGTAAGTAATTGATAGCAAAATGTTTTTTAATAATCAAAAACATACAATAAGACCATGGTGATGTTGACTATTTGATGTTCTGTGTCTTCAGTCTCTATACAGGTTTTAACAATAATAAAAAAAGGAACAGAGTATATGTGGATAATATAGGTACCATAATGTACCATCACAATGTGGTTTAAGTAAACGTATATATTATAATATTTGCTTGTGTAGTATATTACTTGCCTTGTAAAATGTCAACAATCACAATGATTGTTATTCTGGTATATCCACAAACTTTTTTTTTATTAAATCCTCCAAAACATTAACAATGTACAGCAAAAGTTTTTTTATTTAACAGACTAATTGAAACTGACTGCATTGGTGAAGAACAGCAATTCCCTTGTTTCTTTCCCTACTCCACAGTCCTTGTTTTGTTCTCTTAAAGTTGGCCTTGCGAGGAATTATTACTAAAATGTGTTCTCGACAGAAGGCAGGGCAAGCACAGCAGAACTTGGGCAAACAGGATCCTTTGGGGGAGACTTGTATTAACGGCTGGAACTTAAGTGATCCAAGAAGTGGCAATTACCTAGGACCCTTGGCATGGTGGATAGTAAAGATGGTGACAGAAATGCAAAATGGAAAGGGGAAAATGGAGACAGTTGGGCAAGATGGTAGCATTAGTGGAAGATGGAGTTACTGTAGTTGGACACAATGGGAACAGTAGGGCAAGTTTGAGAGTAAATGACAGCTTGACAAGATGACAACAGAAAAGCAAGATGGTGACACTAGGTAATTATGGAGATAATGAGACAAGACTGTGACAGTAGGCCAAGGTGGTTACAATAGGAGACGATGGAGACAGTTGGACTAATGGTGACAGTATGACAAGATGGAGACAGACAATGTTACAGCAGCAGCACAAGATAAGATAGACAATACGGCAATAGGGACTATAGGGCAATATAGCAAAAGTTCAGAATGATGGAATCAGTAGAGGAACATCTCAACAGTGGAACTAAAGAGCAACAGTAGGGCAAGATGTAGATTGTAGCACAAGGTGAGACTGTAGAGCAAGATGACAACAGCAACATGTAATATCTGTATTGCTGAACCTGTAGCCTTCGTTTATTGGAGTGCAATTACAGTCCCTGATTCTCCAGTCGGTTCTGGGAGTTGTGGTGCAACAACAATTGAATAGATTAGACAATTTTACTAAATATAAATAACAGTGTGCTCCCACTCCTAATGACTGTCCGGAGTCATGAATCCAACATTAATCACCCCAGGAGATGAATGAATATAAGCCTGGTGGGCTCTGCTACAGCCTGAAATAAATCTTCAGGTATTATTCCTATGAGGAAACGAATGTGTGTAAATCACATGTTAAATTTATGGACATGTCATCTCTTGGGACTTTGTAAGCAACATTGGTTTCTTGGTATGTTTGCCTTACGGTCTTCCCTACTACAGTTGTCTTTTACTGTGTCATCCAGAGAGAGGATCTCCCACCGTGCAGAAGGCCATAAATAAGCTAATATTAGCTCACAATCCTTTCCATTGGTTCAAGTTACTTGTCCCTCAGTATTCAGGGCTCAAGCTGTCAAGGAAAAAACTCACAGCAGTGTCTTTGACTTGTACAATAATGTGCCTGTGGAAGAATCTGGTTGGCATTCTCTTCGATGTGTCTTCTACATGCCTTGTCTTCTACATGCCTTGTCTTCTACATGCCTTGTCTTCTACATGCCTTGTCTTCTACATGCCTTGTCTTCTACATGCCTTGTCTTCAGGTAGGGTTGTCACCTGGTCGGTGTTTTACCGGCCTGGCCGGTAAAATAGATTCTTGATGCCAATGTTAGTAATAGGATAAAATGGCAAGAATATAGGAAGGCAGGTATTTTTTTCCAGAAAAGGTGGCAACCCTATCTTTAGGGAGGCTCATTAGGGTTCCTCTAAATAAAGATTTAATAGATGGAGACATCAGAAAAGAGGTGGAAAAGGCACTGGAGCATGATTTGGCACTAGGGTTGCAACCTTTTCTTGAAAAAAATACCGGCCTTCCTATATTTTTACGCATTTTCCCTATTAATAACATTGGGCTCAAGCTTCATTTGCACTGGCCAGGCCGGTAAAATACTGGGCAGGTGGCAACCCTATTTGGCAACCCCAAGTGGGATACGAGTTTCCTTCTGCTTCAAGACTGGCTTTAAGCCTCTCCATGCAATGGACCTTTGGAGAATTTGCTTTATCTCCACACACTGCCCAGTGAGAGGCGTGAGGTGACCCTACGTGTAATGAATATGTAATGGACTAACTAAGCACTTGCCACATTTGTTTAGTGACTGGACAAGGCGAAACACAGTGATAAATATCTGGACTTGGAGCCAGGCCTGTGCAACGCTACAGCAATCAGCAACATTAGAGAGACGATTGCGGAGAGAGAGTGTAAGGAGGTCACATGACTGTAGAGGCAGCTGAGAGGAGTGAGACGCACATTACAGCACTGACGGGCCCAGCCGACTGTCATGTCCAGTGTAATAAAGAAAGTGTCGTGGTCAGGACGGGAGCATGTGGAGGAGGAGGAGGACGGGGAGAACAAGCCAACAAGGCAATTAGGGGCTGTATGAGGAAATAGAGTAATAGGGAGGTATAATGTGTGTTGGGAGTTACCTTAAATGAGAAGGATCTAGGGGTTTTAGTTGTCTAATTCTGGGCAGTGTCATTCTGTGGCTACTAAAGCAAATAAAGTTCTGTCTTGTATAAAAAAGGTCATTAACTCAAGGGATAAAAACATAATTCTGCCTCTTTATAGGTCCCTGGTGAGGCCTCATCTGGAGTATGGGGGCAGTTTTGGACTCCAGTCTTTAAGAGGGATATAAATGAGCTGGAGAGAGTGCAGAGACTAAGTGCAACTAAACTGGTTAGAGGGAGGGAAGACTTAAATTATGAGGGGAGACTGTCAAGGTTGGGGTTGTTTTCTCTGGAAAAAAGGCGCTTGTGAGGGGACATGATTAGACTTTACAAGTACATTAGAGGACATTATAGACAAATAGCAGGGGACCTTTTTACCCATAAAGTGGATCACCGTACCAGAGGCCTCCCCTTCAGACTAGAAGAAAAGAACTTTCATTTGAAGCAACGTAGGGGGTTCATCACAGTCAGGACAGTGAGGTTGTGGAATGCACTGCCGGGTGATGTTGTGATGCTGATTCAGTTAATGACTATAAGAGGGACTTGGATGATTTCTTGGACAGACATAATATCAAAGGCTATTGTGATACTAAACTCTATAGTTAGTATAGATATGGGTATATAGAATTTAATTAAAAGTAGGGAGGGGTGTGTGTGTGGGGCTGGGTTTTCATTTGGAGGGGTTGAACTTGATGGACTTTGTCTTTTTTCAACCCAATTTAATTATGTAACTATGTAACTATAAGTATAAGGGGATATGCTGATAGCGCTAATAGAGGGGCAGGGGTAAGGATAAGGATTTTAGGCTAATGGGGGCACTAGGATGCAGGTAGGAAGGGTAGATTGAGTGGTAATGGAGGGGCAAGTGGTGGGGGTGGGATAAGAAATAAGGCTAATGGGGGCAGGTCCGGACTGAGAATTAAAATAGGCAATGGCATTTCAGGTACCCAGAGGCCCAATCAGCCCACATAGAGGCCCAAACAGCCCCCACCAGCCCACTAAATACTGACTTTCTATGGGACCTTATAGCAGCCCCTCTGGCATTTGCCAGAACCCACAGATTGCCAGTCCGGGCCTGAATGGGGGGGTAAAGGGGGTCAGGATTAGGTGTTAGGCATGAAAGGGGTTGTGTCTGATCCCTGGGATATAAACTGAGCTCACACACCCACAGTGATGCTGTAACTGAGCACTTTGCATGTTCTCACCAGTAGGAATATTTCCCTTTATCATATAAGGCTAATAGGTGAGATACAAACTAGAGATAATAACTGTACAGCACTGAGAGGCTCCTCTGTTTCTATGACACAAACTTCCTTATTATCAACTTCTCGGTTTTGGGCTCCGGCCTCATGTCAGTTCCTACAGGAGAAATACTCCTACTCACTGCCGTGAACTTGCACCAGAATTATTTGATTTTGAAACAGTGTAGCAGAATTCCGCTTTCCTCCATTACTACATTGTGTCTGGAGTCTGTACCTGCAGAACAGGGAAACTAACCTGTGTAATGAATGTAGATTCTTTATATTGTAAGCCTGTGATCAACCAAAAATAAGAACCCAGTTTTGATGTCTGTAACAAGGCCTCTATGTTTGGAAGTGTAATTTCCAGTCCTAGGGTGACAGAGGATGCTGGGAGTTGCAGTTACTACTATTCCGTTTGTTGAATGAAATAAGTGAACCAGGTTCAGGATTGGAAGGGAAGATTTGTTCTGAGCCACTTCCTAATATATATTCATTACACACTGGCTTTCAAGCTATTTGTAAATGCAATTGCTATGTGGGGGTCTGGCCCTTAAAACAAAGTAGCAGAGGTCTGTTAATCAGCTGGCTTGTGCTACATTGTTTTAGGAGTCAGAACCAGCAGTACAGAGAATAGAAACCTCCAGAGAAATACTTGTTTCAATAGCAATGACATGGACATATAAATGTAAAACTTAGTGAAAGGTGTTGGTTCCTTATGCCAATAAAGTCAGATTCCGGAGTCATATATTGGTCCCTGTTTCCTGGGACAGTGGGGAAAAGTGTATTTTTCATGGTCTCCGCAGTTATCACACGCCTATGTTAGTACAGGTATGGGATCCGTTATCTGGAAACCCATTATCGAGAAATCTCTGAATTATGAAAAGGCTGTCTCCTATAGATGCCATTATATCCACGTTTTTTAAAATGATTTTCCTTTTTCTCTGTAAAAATAAAAGAGTAAAGGTGTGGGACCTGGGGCTTTCTGGATAATGGATCTATCCATAATTTGGATCGTCGTCCCTTAGGTCTACATGAAAATCATAAACCCAATAGGCTGGTTTTGCTTCCAATAAGGATTAATTATATCTTAGTTGGGATCAAGTACAAGTTACTGTTTTATTATTACACAGAAAAAGGAAATCATTTTTAAAAATTTGGATTATTTGGATAAAATGGAGACTATGGGAGATGGCCTTTCTGGATAACGGGTTTGCCTATTACATGTCCCATACATGGACCTTGCACTTGATCCAAACTAAGATATAATTGATCCTTATTGGAGGCAAAAACCTGCCTATTGGGTTTATTTAATGTTTACGTGATTGTGTAGTAGACTTAAGGTATGAAGATCCAAATTACAGAAAAATCCATTATCTGGAAAACCCCCAGGTGCGGCTCTCCTGGAATGATATGTATGGACATTCTCTGACATAACAGGAACAATATGAAGTAGCTGCACGGGGCGTATGAGCAGTTTCATGCTGCTTTGGCCTGCAGTTCACCACTTTGTAAGTTAGGGGCCACCCAGTCAGTGTGGGCCCTCTGTAAATGCCCATTTATTAAAGTGACCCTTAAGACTGCTGAGCCCTGAATGTACCTGCATGTGTGACCAACTCTATCAGCAATGGCTGCCAGACTGCAGAGCAGAATCTCTTTGGCACAGTGAGTGGACGTTGAGTTATTTACAGTGTTTAAATGTGTCAATGGACAATCGGGCCTGTGTTTGTAGTGGAATCACTAGAGCGCTGCTGATAATGTGATTATCTAGACTGGCAGAGTGTCAAGGCTGCAGGCACTTACTTACTCATGTTCAGTGGAACCTCCCTTACAGCTCCTCTGCTTCTGCTGCTCCCAATGAAAACAAAGAACTCTCTCTGAGCAGCTTGCTAACTCTCTCCCTCCCAGCTATGTAGCACCAGGCAACTCACAGCTTTACCTTGGGACTAGGGCCACTGGCTGTCAGATTGTTCAACTGCCACATTACTCTTCTGAGCAATTTTACCCAATGAAAACAAAGAACCGTCTCTGAGCAGCTTGCTAGCTCTCTCCCTGTAGAACCAGGCAACTCCCAGCTCTGCCTTTCCACTAGGGCTACTGCCTGTCAGATTGTTCAACTGCCACATTACTCCCCACTCTTTAGGGACATATAACCATCCTTACTCTTCTGAGCACTTTTCCCACTGAAAACAGAACCGACTCTGAGCAGCTTACTAACTCTCTCCCTCCCAACTAGGCAGCAGCAGTCAACTCACAGCAGCTCTGCCATTGGACTAGGGCTATTGGCTGTCAGATTGTTCAACTGCCACATTACTCCACACTCTTTAGGGACATATAACCATTCTTACTCTTCTGAGCACTTTTCCCAATAAAAACAGAACCGACTCTGAGCAGCTTACTAACTCTCTCCCTACCAACTAGGCAGCAGCAGTCAACTCACAGCTCTGCCTTTGGTCTAGGGCTACTGGCTGTCAGATTGTTCAACTGCCACATTACTCCCCACTCTTTAGGGACATATAACCATCCTTGCTGTCCAGAGCACTTTTGCAATTTACATGAATTATTTTCTTCTTTTTCATGATGTTAGCAGTTCAACATTGCTGATATTATTATACGTGTGTAACAGGTGTTACAGGCCTGGAGGCCAGACCAAGCAGCAAAAGCTTAGGTTACTGATGCAGGAATTGTCAGGAGCCTGGAGTGCCCTATTCTATTGCAGATGTATTATATTTGCAGCACTAAACTACTAACTTCACAAAAGGAAAAATTGCAAAAATATGCAGATGAGCACTCTGTGCAATTTTAAATGAACTTGTATGGGTTGGTATATGTTCCCTTTATTCAGCAGGCCGTTGAGGTGCCACATTTCTAGGCTCACAGGTTAGCCATTCATTTTGGAAATTCTATATTCCTTCTTATGGAATGTGATTAATAAGGCAGGGAATAAAAATAGGACCAACGCTGAGCTATAAATACTTCTTTTTCCAAGTGTTGTGTCACATACAGTTCTGAGAGGAACACATGGCTTTCCATGACTTCTGACTTCCTATTAGAAACTTCCCTTTTGTATTCTAAAAAGAATCTCTCTGGTCTGTCCAAAATAGCGACAGAGACATACTGGAGTCTTGGAAGAGCTGCTAACTCTCCCCAGACTAAGAGACTTTCTTTTTACCCCTTATTTATATAGCGCCAACTTATTCTGCAGGGATTATTTATCATCCCCACCAGTGCCTCTGTCCTTTTTGCCCATTTATTTTAATAATAGGTTATGCATTATGCCACTAGGAGGCGCATGTAATTAACACTATTGGCAGGGAAGACAACCTTGGATAATGGCATTGCTGCAAAGATACATTGAAAGCATTTTAATCACTCCCCTGTAGATAAACTAGCAATAACTCAGTGGACTTCTAATACTTATGGCAGGGCGCTTCCCCCTTGTGTTTATTAGTAGCCCCGGGGGACATTGTTCTCACCTCAGGCAACATTCTTTCAGAAGGGCTTTCTATTGGTTTGTTCACAAGGATTTAATGTTGTTAAGAACCTTTGCAGCAATGCTGTATTTGAAGGATTTAAGCTGTTTCTCCTTAATCTATCTTCATTCAGGAGTTGGTTGTCAGATAAATCCAATATATCTTATAGGGGGCTCCTTTTGCCTAGAAGATGTATTAGAGCTCACTCTATTAAAACCCCCAGACATCATGTCTCTCTACATGCAGAATTTGTGCAAAAGGCAGTTATTTTGTTTGTACTGGAATCAGTTATTTGAGTGAGCTCTAATACATCTGTTAGGAAAGGAAGCCCACCTATAAGATGTATTGGATCATTCATCTGACACCCAACTCCTGAATGAAGAGAAACAGATGCTGAGAGAGGGATAGTGAATTTAAACTTGATTATGAATTATATTATTATTATTATATTATTGTTTTTGAATTATTTTCATTCTTCTTCTGACTCTTTCCATCTTTTAAATAGGGGTTCACTGACCCAATCTATAAACAAATGCTCTGTAAGGTGACACATTTATTGTTATTGCTACTTTTTATTACTCACCTTTCTATTCAGGCCTCTCCTATTCATATTCCAGTCACTTATTTAAATTAGTGTATGGTTGCTAGGGTAATTTGGACCCTAGCAACCAGACTGCCGAAACTGCAAACCGGAGAGCTGCTGAATAAAAGCTAAATAACTCGAAAACCCCAAATGATAAAAAAATGAAACTCAGTTGCAAATTGTATCAGAATATCACTCTCTACATCATACTAACAGTTAACTCAAAAGTGAACAACCCCTTTAAACTGGTCTCTGATAACAGTTGAGGAAAAAATGGTTGAACCTGAAATCTTGGCATGATCTCTCGGTGTATGGCCTGTTGGGAATGTCAGCATGCCTTCTGACAGGACCTCCATTCCTTCCTCCTGCCTGCATCCCAGAACTTCCATTCCTTCCTCCTGTCTGCATCCTAGGACTTCCATTCCTTCCTCCTGCCTGCATCCTAGGACTTCCATTCCTTCCTCCTGCCTGCATCCCAGAACTTCCATTCCTTCCTCCTGCCTGCATCCCAGAACTTCCATTCCTTCCTCCTGTCTGCATCCTAGGACTTCCATTCCTTCCTCCTGCCTGCATCCCAGAACTTCCATTCCTTCCTCCTGCCTGCATCCCAGAACTTCCATTCCTTCCTCCTGTCTGCATCCTAGGACTTCCATTCCTTCCTCCTGCCTGCATCCCAGAACTTCCATTCCTTCCTTCTGTCTGCATCCTAGGACTTCCATTCCTTCCTCCTGCCTGCATCCTAGGACTTCCATTCCTTCCTCCTGCCTGCATCCCAGAACTTCCATCCTTCCTTCTGCCTGCATCCCAGAACTTCCATTCCTTCCTCCTGCCTGCATCCTAGGACTTCCATTCCTTCCTCCTGCCTGCATCCTAGGACTTCCATTCCTTCCTCCTGCCTGCATCCTAGGACTTTCCTTCCTTCCTCCTGCCTGCATCCTAGGACTTCCATTCCTTCCTCCTGCCTGCATCCTAGGACTTCCATTCCTTCCTCCTGCCTGCATCCTAGGACTTCCATTCCTTTCTTCTGCCTGCATCCTAGGACTTCCATTCCTTCCTCCTGCCTGCATCCTAGGACTTCCATTCCTTCCTCCTGCCTGCATCCTAGGACTTCCATTCCTTCCTCCTGCCTGCATCCTAGGACTTCCATTCCTTCCTCCTGTCTGCATCCTAGGCTCTCCATTCCTTCCTCACACCTGTATCCTAGGACTTCCATTCCTTCCTCCTGCCTGCATCCTAGGACTTTCCTTCCTTCCTCCTGCCTGCATCCTAGGACTTCCATTCCTTCCTCCTGCCTGCATCCTAGGCTCTCCATTCCTTCCTCCCACCTGTATCCTAGGACTTCCATTCCTTCCTCCTGCCTGCATCCCAGGACTTCCATTCCTTCCTTCTGCCTGTATCCTAGGACTTCCATTCCTTCCTCCTGCCTGCATCATAGGACTTCCATTCCTTCCTCCTGCCTGCATCCTAGGACTTCCATTCCTTCCTCCTGCCTGCATCCTAGGACTTCCATTCCTTCCTCCTGTCTGCATCCTGGGCTCTCCATTCCTTCCTCCCACCTGTATCCTAGGACTTCCATTCCTTCCTCCTGCCTGCATCCCAGGACTTCCATTCCTTCCTTCTGCCTGTATCCTAGGACTTCCATTCCTTCCTCCTGTCTGCATCCTAGGACTTCCATTCCTTCCTCCTGCCTGCATCCTAGGACTTCCATTCCTTCCTCCTGCCTGCATCCTAGGCTCTCCATTCCTTCCTCCCGCCTGTATCCTAGGACTTCCATTCCTTCCTCCTGCCTGTATCCTAGGACTTCCATTCCTTCCTCCTGCCTGCATCCTAGGCTCTCCATTCCTTCCTCCCGCCTGTATCCTAGGACTTCCATTCCTTCCTCCTGCCTGTATCCTAGGACTTCCATTCCTTCCTCCCGCCTGCATCAGATAAACATGGTGTGAAAAGAGCAGAAATCTTAGAGCACAGGCAGCACAGAAGGAAAGATGCTTCAGGAGCTATCAATTTTAATCTGAAGCATGCTAGGGTTGTATCTGAGAGAAGATTAAAGTGTTTTATTATGGAGCCCATTTATACGCCCCTGTATAAACAAGCCACTGATCCTACCTATGTGGTGCATAAACATTGTTCTTGTGCAGTTTTGTGAAGCTAATTCTTAGGGGTCTGAAATGTAATATTATTAATTCAATGCACATTTCTTGGTTTATTCCAGGCATTCCGGACAGTGGAGGTAACCCGCTGGGTCATATGTGGCATGATTGGAATTTTCACTGGTCTCATCGCCTGCTTCATAGACATCATGGTGGAGAAACTGGCCGGAGTAAAGTACTGATCAAAGACAGTATCCTTCCCAAGATGGCTACTTTCCCTATTAAAGGCACACAGATGCCCAATAGCATAACTTTGGTCAAGAGCCAGTAAACATATCATTGATATATTAATTCTTCCTTTTAGTCCTACCTCCGCAGACTTTCTTTGAAGATCTGATTTTACCACTTTGAAGGGTTCATTTATTATGCTGGGTTAGGACACAAAGTTCACAAAATCCATACTATTTTTTGCATTTTGCTATATTTCCTCTAAATACAGGACTTGCACCATTTTACTGTGTCTGTACAATGAAGCCCTGCTATTAAATATGAAATATATGACATTCCTGCTACCCAGTTACTTCAAAGGCAGGAAATATGTAATTGGATAGAGGCTTTTTGCTTATCCCCCTCTATCCTCTGGCTGCTTGGGGTGGGGGATAAGGATAAGGGCGCATTTGGGTTCCTTACTCATGTTAAGCTATACTATATGGGGGGAGTGGGGCAGTGTGACTCAGGACCCTTACAACCCTAGAGCCATTATACACCAGGGTTTGTAATGTGAGAAAGTAAACCCAGTAGTAAATATCAGCGCTGGACCCACCCTTTTCCAAAGACGACCGGACCAGACAGCACATAAATGATATTACTGCCCTTTTATTTCACTCATGTTGCCTTAGTTTAAATCCACAAAGACATTGACAAGTTCACAGAGAAAGGAGGCCTTCTCACTGCTGCTATGGGCTGCATTAAACTGCGCCTTTGTCATGATTGGCTCACTCATTGTCGCCTTCATTGGAGTAAGTTCTGCTCTTTTATTACCTAGTCAAGTATCCCCATACAAACCTCTCTGCAAAGGTGTACAGGTATGGAATCCGTAATGCAGAAACCAGTTATCCAGAAAGCTCCAAATTACGGAAAGGCCATCTCCCATAGACTCCATTTTATCCAAATAATCTAGTTTTTTTTTAAAATAATAACCTTTTTCTCTGTAATAAAAAAACAGTCACTTGTACTTGATCCCAACTAAGATATAATTAATCCTTATTGGAAGCAAAACCAGCCTATTGGCTTTATTTAATGTTTATATGATTTTCTAGTAGACTTAAGCTAGGAAGATCCAAATTATGGAAAGATCCATTAACCCGGAAAACCCAGGACCCGAGTATTCTGGATAACAGGTCCCATACCTGTATACGTAGTCCAGTTGTCTCTGTCTATTTGCATTAGGACTATATTTGGCCTTCCCTAGCAGCAGTATGGCAATGCAGTGTGTACCATAGTCCATACATACAGTTGGAGCTGCCAAATTTTCTATTTACTGTAACCTAGTGGCGCCATTATATGCACAATATACCCTATTTCTAAGTGGATGAATGGTCGGTAGGGCAATTTGGCACATGCGCACTTTAGTAGCTCAGAGAGTGGCACTAAAACACCCAAAACTGCCTGTTATAAGCCAGGATGGTATTCAGAGCCAATAAGGCACTAAAGCCTATACTTGTTAAGGCTTTCTCACTTTAAAATATGCATTCCTATTGGATAATCACTTGCCCAAGAACTTTCAGGCGATTGGCATTGTGGGCACCAACTAGTCCAAAAGCTCCCTATGTCCTATTGCTGTTATCTGTGTGTATATGTCAGTTACTATATATTCCATATGACAGTTGTTAGCCCCTGTGGATTTGTGTATAGCATTAAAGCTAACCATGGCAGTCAGCTGTGTACCATTAGCCCATACTCCAGCCTATAGCTAGATAGTGCTTACTATATCAAGCCTGCTTTCCTCCTGAGATAGATGCACTACAACTCCCAGCATGCTCTGAAAGTAAAGCACATAACACTGGCAAATGACAGGTGGGGGATCATTGGCAGAAAAGGAACGCTGAAGGGGTGGTTCACCTTTAAGTTAACTTTTAGTATAGAATGGCTGATTCTGAGCAACTTTTCGTAATGTCTTAATTATTTATTTTCATGGCTTTTTTTAATGATTTGCTTTTTTCTTGGCTGCATGGCTGCTAGGGTAGTTTGGACCCTAGCAACCAGATTGCTGAAATTGCAAACCAGTAGAGCTGCCGAATAAAAAGCTAAATAAATCAAAAACCACAAATAATAAAAAATTAAAACTAATTCCAAATTGTCTCAGAATATCCCTCTCTATATCATAATTAAAGGCAATGCAACCCCTTTAACTTTTCCCTATATTTCATCTTTCAGCCTGTGGCAGTGGCATTCCGCAAATCAAGTGTTTTTTAAGTGGAGTCAAGATCCCACACGTTGTAAGACTCAAGGTACCAGCATATATATTTATGTCTTAACCACCTAAATGTAAATTGGTCAGAGTAATTTTAGTGCCGGTGCGATCCTATGTATTGTTAAATATAGTGGAGGGTCTGGGTTTTTTGTACACTGAAATTAAGTTGAATTTTAAGGGCAACTGTTTTTTCATTCATCAGGGAAAAAAAGGACTTGGGTTTAGTAAACCAAAGAGTTATTGTTTTTATCTGATTTGCTCATTCTTAGGGCTCTTACTGACAAGCGTTTTTACCTGCGCTCCCCTGCGTTCTGTTTTTCTGCGTTCAGACGCAGGGGAGCGCAGGAATAGACGCATTACATTTTTTCCAATGGGGCCGTACTCACACAGGCGCGTGTAGGCGCCGAACGCAGGAAAAATGCAGCATGTTGCGTCTCAACCTGCGTTCGGCGCCTACACGCGCCTGTGTGAGTACAGCCCCATTGGAAAAATGTAATGTGTCTATTCCTGCGCTCCCCTGCGGCTGAACGCAGAAAAACAGAACGCAGGGGAGCGCAGGTAAAAACGTTAGTCAGTAAGAGCCCTTATGGCTCCTTATTATTCATAATGAAATAAAAGAGAAATGGTTCCAGTTGCCATTATGTATAATACTTTGCAGTAAAGTTGAGCGCAGAGCATTGATTCTTTGTATTTTAATTTTTAAAGTCGAACGGGCATCGCTTCTGTTGTTTACACCATTACTGCCTGGAGTTAAAGGAGAAGGAAAGTTAAACTAAAGAAGTAGGTAGAAATGTTGTACATGATGTTTTCTGCTTCTGTACCAGCCCAAGGCAACCACAGCCCTTTAGCAGTAAAGATCTGTGTCTCCAAAGATGCCCCAGTAGCTCCCCATCTTCTTTTCTGCTGATTCACTGCACATGCTCTGTGCTGCTGTCACTTACTGAGCTTAGGGAGCCACTCACAATATACAGTACACATAGAATAGAAATGTCACAATATAAGGCTGATTAGTAATTAATACAGATAATTACTACATGGCAGCACAGAAACCAGTGCAATTAGCATCAGAATTTAATAATCAGCAAACCTGTAGCATCAGCTTATATTACAGCCAGGGAAGCTCATTTTCTGCTGGATAATTAGTGACGAGCCCTAAGCTTAGCTTCTCAACAGCCAATCAGAGCCCACTGAGCATGTGAGTGTCACAGACACTTTCCAAGATGGTGACCCCCTGTGACAAGTTTGAAGTCCTGGATCATTGCTGCTATTGACAAGCTGAACCTTTAGCCTTATGCAATAAGTTCATTATATAAAATATGTCAGTTTTAGCTATATTTATTTTTAAGGTTTAGTTCTCCTTTAACAAAATGTGTTATCCGACACTCTACTGCCCTTTTACAGATTCTGTCTCATTTAAAGCCAACTTTTCCCAAGCCAAGAACATGGTTACACATGCCACTCACGTCTGCGTTCTCTGAATTTAGGAAGGTCCTATGATCCACTCAGGAGCTGTGGTTGCAGCCGGAATTTCACAAGGAAGATCAACCTTCCTGAAGAAGGATTTTAAGGTCAGTATCTGAAAATGCATCTTCTGGGATCCAAGTATTCTTAGGGTTAATATCACACAGTACAATAGCCTTTGGACCTAACACCTAACTTCCTGTTCTCAAGTTTGCAAAAACCTATCACAGAGCTTACACTCTTAATAAAAGCAGATATAGATCAAATGAAAGCTCTCTGCACTCTATGATTTGACCAGATAATATATGAATTATGTATGAGAAAGGAATAGGGCATATGGTCTTTTTGGTATATTTTCCCTTTAAATACTGCAAATGATTCCGTTAGTGTGTGTTTGTATGCACAACAGGCAGAAATGCATAATTCTAAAGCTGGGAACACTTGAAGTTTGTTTGGTTGAGGCTGCGTAAATCCTCTGTTAAATAAATCTGTCGCCATATGTTAGGAAGTTGCACGGCTATCATGTTTCGGTGCTTCAAATCTGGGAGACTCATGATCTTTGAATACTTTCGCAGAGACACAGAAAAGAGAGACTTTGTATCAGCCGGAGCTGCTGCCGGGGCTCGGCTGCGTTTGGCGCCCCCCGTCGGTTTGTTTTTTCTACTTCTTCTGTTATGAAACTTATTGTTAAAAAAGGATAAGTAAACCTTTAAAATAAGTGAATGTAAAATTGATGAGGGGGCTATTCTAAGCACTTTTTGCCATTTACATTTATTATTTGTTTTCTTTTTATTCCACAATATTAAAGGATACATGTACTGTTAATATGAATGAATTTTGTTCCAACAGCACCACCTACTGGTCAGTTTCCCACCAGTCTGACCACCAAGTAGTCAAGGAAGTTGTCAGGAGAAAGAAAGAGGCTGCTCTGTTGTTCTTCTGCTTAGGAAAATAATTCGAAACCTTTCTCAAATCTTTCCTAAGCAGAAGAACAACAGAGCAGCCTCTTTCTTTCTCCTGACAACTTCCTTGACTACTTGGTGGTCAGACTGGTCAGAAACTGATCAGCAGGTGGCGCTGTTGTAACAAAATTCATTCATATTAACATTACATGTATCCCTTAATATCTTGGAATAAAAACAATTTTACATTCACTTATTTTAAAGGTTTACTTATCCTTTAAGTATAAAATAACATTTCACTGGCAGAAAAATAATGTTTTCTGTGTACATTTGGGCACTGAAAGAAAAGAACCCACATTTCACCCTAACTGGCCTTCAGGCTGGGCCCCTTAACTCATAAGAAGGTCACAGAGATATATAGAAACATTGGGGTAACAGTCACCCTGCTATAGTTCCAGGGGTACCCAGGGCACAAATAAGCACTCACCCCAAATCTACCCCTAACTGGCCTTCAGACTGGGCCCCCTTAGCTCATAACAAGGTTACAGATATATAGAAACATTGGGGTAACAGTCACCCTGCTATAGTTCCAGGGGTACCCAGGGCACAAATAAACACTCACCCCAAATCTCCCCCTAACTGGACTTCAGACTGGACCCCTTAGCTCATAACAAGGTTACAGATATATAGAAACATTGGGGTGTCACCCTGCTATAGTTCCAGGGGTACCCAGGGCACAAATAAGCACTCACCCCAAATCTCCCCCTAACTGGCCTTCAGACTGGACCCCCTTAGCTCATAACAAGGTCACAGATATATAGAAACATTGGGGTAACAGTCACCCTGCTATAGTTCCAGGGGTACACAGGGTACAAATAAGCACTCACCCCAAATCTCTCCCTAACTGGCCTTCAGACTGGGCCCCTTAGCTCATAACAAGGTTACAGATATATAGAGACATTGGGGTAACAGTCACCCTGCTATAGTTCCAGGGGTACCCAGGGCACAAATAAACACTCACCCCAAATCTCCCCCTAACTGACCTTCAGACTGGGCCCCCTTAGCTCATAACAAGGTTACAGATATATAGAAACATTGGGGTAACAGTGACCCTGCTATAGTTCCAGATGTGCCAACCATGCAGTTGCTCATATTAAACAGTCTGTTTTTGCATTTTTTTCTCACTTGCAGTAGAATGTAGACTGCTCTGAACTAATATAAACCTATGTAAAAAAATTAGCCCCAGTTCTTCAATATATAAAAGACCTAGTGGACCAGAATGAGGAAGTTTTATATTTGTATTTTCCTAAAAGATTGTCTTTATCTTAACAGGAGAACAGCTATCAGTACTTTGAGCTTCCAATCTTCATGTTTATGGGAGTAGTAGGTAAGAGATATGTTATATTCGGGCCAGAACATTGCCCAAAGGGAACATTGCCCATAGGGTACATTGCTCATAGGGAACATTGCCCATAGGGAACATTGCTCATAGGGAACATT
Organism: Xenopus laevis; assembly: GCF_017654675.1. Taxonomy (NCBI): domain Eukaryota; kingdom Metazoa; phylum Chordata; class Amphibia; order Anura; family Pipidae; genus Xenopus; species Xenopus laevis. The sequence goes on along the minus strand of NC_054388.1, from coordinate 107,285,955 downwards.
GCCCATAGGGTACATTGCCCATAGGGAACATTGCTCATAGGGAACATTGCCCATAGGGAACATTGCCCATAGGGTACATTGCTCATAGGGTACATTGCCCATAGGGAACATTGCTCATAGGGAACATTGCCCATAGGGTACATTGCCCATAGGGAACATTGCTCATAGGGAACATTGCCCATAGGGAACATTGCCCATAGGGTACATTGCCCATAGGGAACATTGCTCATAGGGAACATTGCCCATAGGGAACATTGCCCATAGGGTACATTGCTCATAGGGAACATTGCCCATAGGGAACATTGCCCATAGGGAACATTGCCCATAGGGTACATTGCCCATAGGGAACATTGCTCATAGGGAACATTGCCCATAGGGTACATTGCCCATAGGGAACATTGCTCATAGGGAACATTGCCCATAGGGAACATTGCCCATAGGGAACATTGCCCATAGGGTACATTGCTCATAGGGAACATTGCTCATAGGGAACATTGCCCATAGGGTACATTGCTCATAGGGTACATTGCTCATAGGGTACATTGCTCATAGGGTACATTGCTCATAGGGTACATTGCTCATAGGGAACATTGCCCATAGGGAACATTGCTCATAGGGAACATTGCCCATAGGGAACATTGCCCATAGGGTACATTGCTCATAGGGAACATTGCCCATAGGGAACATTGCCCATAGGGAACATTGCCCATAGGGTACATTGCTCATAGGGTACATTGCTCATAGGGTACATTGCCCATAGGGAACATTGCCCATAGGGTACATTGCTCATAGGGTACATTGCTCATAGGGTACATTGCCCATAGGGAACATTGCCCATAGGGTACATTGCTCATAGGGTACATTGCTCATAGGGTACATTGCCCATAGGGTACATTGCTCATAGGGTACATTGCTCATAGGGTACATTGCTCATAGGGTACATTGCTCATAGGGAACATTGCTCATAGGGTACATTGCCCATAGGGAATATTGCCCATAGGGAACATTGCCCATAGGGAACATTGCTCATAGGGAACATTGCCCATAGGGAACATTGCCCATAGGGTACATTGCTCATAGGGAACATTGCCCATAGGGAACATTGCCCATAGGGAACATTGCCCATAGGGTACATTGCTCATAGGGTACATTGCTCATAGGGTACATTGCCCATAGGGAACATTGCCCATAGGGTACATTGCCCATAGGGTACATTGCTCATAGGGCACATTGCTCATAGGGAACATTGCTCATAGGGAACATTGCCCATAGGGTACATTGCTCATAGGGTACATTGCTCATAGGGTACATTGCTCATAGGGAACATTGCCCATAGGGTACATTGCCCATAGGGAACATTGCCCATAGGGAACATTGCCCATAGGGAACATTGCTCATAGGGTACATTGCTCATAGGGTACATTGCTCATAGGGAATATTGCCCATAGGGTACATTGCCCATAGGGAACATTGCCCATAGGGAACATTGCCCATAGGGTACATTGCTCATAGGGAATATTGCCCATAGGGAACATTGCCCATAGGGAACATTGCTCATAGGGAACATTGCCCATAGGGAACATTGCCCATAGGGTACATTGCTCATAGGGTACATTGCTCATAGGGAATATTGCCCATAGGGTACATTGCCCATAGGAAACATTGCTCATAGGGAACATTGCCCATAGGGTACATTGCCCATAGGGAACATTGCTCATAGGGTACATTGCTCATAGAGAATATTGCCCATAGGGAACATTGCCCATAGGGAACATTGCTCATAGGGAACATTGCCCATAGGGAACATTGCTCATAGGGAATATTGCCCATAGGGTACATTGCTCATAGGGTACATTGCCCATAGGGAACATTGCCCATAGGGAACAGTATAAATTCCGAATTATTCTACACCTGGTCATGTATAAGATTTTGCTGGTGGTTGGCAAAAGTAACCAACTGGTCCATCATGTATCCACATGAAATGCTTCATTCCACTTTCTTCTTCAAAAACTGTCCCTACGCTGAGCAGCACCACCACCATCTTTTTTTTTCGAGCCTCCCACATAACCCCCTGGGTAAGTGCAGCTGCAGTACATCACATTTTTTCAGATTTCTGTACTACACATACAAACATGCAACATGAAGTCTCCAGGGTTGGTACTTTTTTTTTTGAATGATTAGTACCTGTCTGGGGTAGGAGGTGAGCAAATAGAATCACTGGGGGATTTCTAACTATTTGGGATGTCCTTTAGCAGCTGTCTGTATTATGTATTACAATTACTATAGAAACAGTGCAGCTTGACCCTGTAGATCTAAACTGATGGGCAACTGGTCTCCTTTCAACTCCCAGCACCCCCTATCATTTTAGGTGCACCATTTGTGTATAAGCCATCATGAGCCTGATAGGTGCCTGCATGTTCATGTGTTTCTCTTTTTGTTCCTTTTATGTTCCTTGGATGGGTGCAGGCGGCATGCTCGGTGCTCTGTTCAACGCCCTAAACCACTGCCTCACTACCTTCAGAATAAGGTACAGTCAGACATCTCATTGCACCTTCTCATTAAAGGAGAACTAAAGCCTAACTAAAGAAGTAGCTAGAAATGTTGTACATGATGTTTTGTGCTTCTGTACCAGAACAAGGCAACCACAGCCATTTAGTAGTAAAGATCTGTGTCTCCAAAGATGCCCCAGTAGCTCCCCATCTTCTTTTCTGCTGATTCACTGCACATGCTCTGTGCTGCTGTCACTTACTGAGCTTAGGGACCCACTCACAATATACAGTACACATAGAATAGAAATGTCACAATATAAGGCTGATTATACATTTCCAGGATCAAGCCACATCCCTTGTGATTTTAGATCATTAACAGTCACCCTGATTGAACCCCCTTTAATTAAAACAAAGGGAAGTTTTCAGTGTAAACACTGTTTGTTTCAGCTTTGAGAGAAGGGAACATAATAGGAACCATTATTCAATTGCCTAGGGGAAGAGAGAGGAAGCAGAAGTCCAGGTTTTAGGCTTAATTCATAAAACACAGGGTTCTGGCAGCAGCACAAAAGGGTTATGGACATTGCAGAGACATTACATAAACTGGATTAAGCGCAATTGATTGATTCAGCATAACTGGGTTAAAGGAAAACTAAACCCTAAAACTGAATATGGGTAAAAATGGCATATTTTATATAGTGAACTTATTGCACGAGGCTAAAGTTTGAGCTTGTCAATAGCAGCAATGATCCAGGACTTCAAACTTGTCACAGGGGGTCACCATCTTGGAAAGTGTCTGTGACACTCACATGCTCAGTGGGCTCTGATTGGCTGTTGAGAAGCTAAGCTTAGGGCTCGTCACTAATTATCCAGCAGAAAATGAGCTTCCCTGGCTGTAATATAAGCTGATGCTACAGGTTTGCTGATTATTAAATTCTGATGCTTATTGCACTGGTTTCTGTGCTGCCATGTAGTAATTATCTGTATTAATTACTAATCAGCCTTATATTGTGACATTTCTATTCTATGTGTACTGTATATTGTGAGTGGGTCCCTAAGCTCAGTAAGTGACAGCAGCACAGAGCATGTGCAGTGAATCAGCAGAAAAGAAGATGGGGAGCTACTGGGGCATCTTTGGAGACACAGATCTTTACTGCTAAAGGGCTGTGGTTGACTTGGGCTGGATCAGAAGCACAAACCATAATGTACAACATTTCTACCTACTTCTTTAGTTAAGCTTTAGTTCTCCTTTAATCTACACACACTTTAATAAAACTGATATGTCCATTCCTTTGTATCATTAAAGGAAGCCATTCATCTGTGTGTGAGGCTACTTTTGCTTTTTTTATTGGCCCTTTAACGATTTTTCCTTGTGTGTTTCACAGACATGGGCTGACCCGGGGAAGTATGCGCTGATGGGAGAAGCAGCTCAGCTGGGTAAGTTTATTAACAAATGGACTGTTTTCTCTAATCCTCTACAGTTTCCACTTCTTGCAGTCTATTCCTGCAGTCACTGGAGCACAGCCAATCAGTGTTTGCTATTTCTTTACCCAGTGAGTTTTGCCAAATGGAAGCTATTGCCCCCCACAAGGCCATTTTATTCTGGCAAACAGAATCAGAAGGGTGGCTCATTCTATTATAACATTGCCTCTTCTCCAGGGCTGTCTTAGGAGTAGGACCCCAAGACTCCAGAAGAGAACATACAATTTGTAAAATGTACAGAACACACATCTGATGGAGGATTGGAAGATGTTTTCCCTATATACCCACACTGCTACTGCCAGTTGCTTCCAATTGGAAAATCATCACCAGACAGAGGGTGGCAGGTTGGGCATACATTTATTTCCCTGGTTGGATTGGATATATGGCACCCTTAAACTGCTTGTCATGCCGCCATGTTTCTTTTTTAAAGGATAAGTAAACCTTTAAAATGAGTGAATGTAAAATTGATAAGGGGGCTATTCTAATTACTTATGTAATTTATATTCATTATTTATTTTATTCCAAGATATTAAGGGATACATGTACTGTTAATATGAATGAATTTTGTTACAACAGCGCCACCTGCTGGTCAGTTTCCCACCAGTCTGACCACCAAGTAGTCAGGGAAGTTGTCAGGAGAAAGAAAGAGGCTGCTCTGATGTTCTTCTGATTAGGAAAGATGTGAGAAAGGTTTTGAATTTTATTCCTAAGCAGAAGAACATCAGAGCAGCCTCTTTCTTTCTCCTGACAACTTCCTTGACTACTTGGTGGTCAGACTGGTGGGAAACTGACCAGCAGGTGGCGCTGTTGTCACCAAATTCATTCATATTAACAGTACATGTATCCCTTAATATCTTGGAATAAAAACAAAATAAATAATGAATGTACATTGTATAAGTGCTTACAATAGCCCCCTCATCAATTTTACATGCACTTATTTTAAAGGTTTACTTATCCATTAGAACTATTAAATTGGCCTAAATAAAAGAATAAAATCCTTTCCCCCTTCTCTGTAGGTGGCATCATCGTCAGGATGACTCTAAGTCTCACTGTCATTATGGTGGAAGCCACGGGAAACGTCACCTATGTTTTTCCCATCATGCTTGTCCTGATCACATCCAAGCTGGTCAGGGATTATTTTGTTGAGGTAACATGGGCAACTGATTCGCCCTCCCTTGCACAAAACGTTCCCGCTCTCCGTATTTGCATTTGTACACTGTGCCCGGGATCTGCCATGTTGCTTTCAGCAGAATGACACCGTTTCATTATAAGCTCAATGGGCACCACTATGTAATCGTACATGAAGAATACGCCTGTTGCTTTGTATACATGTGAATATGGGGGCATATTAGTTAGTTAGTATTTCTGCTATGCATCACTGGGGTCCTATGTTCTATTCCTACTATATGGCCAGTGGATGACAGCTTGGGCTGACAGATGACTACCTGCTGCTGCAACAGATGGCCCCTACACATTAATCATAAGGCCTCACACAAAACATTTGGTATTTCCACCAGTGTTTGCTCAGCTTCACTTTCTGCTGTAATAGCCTCACCATGCCTTTACTATGCCTTTACTATGCATTTACTATGTCTTTACTACTATACTTTGCCTTTATCTGACAGTTACTGATATCTGTGCCGATTCAGGACCGTGATTAGATTGTAAGCTCCAATGGCAGGGTGCGCCTTCCTCCTGTATATTTAATCATGTGTCACATAATCTCTGTTGCTGTGTATATTATATATGTATATATATTTATATATATATATATATATATATATATATATATATATATATATATAGACCGCATATTGTACAAAAAACCGCACACTCAGGTCTTCTCAGAGGTGAAAAAAAAACAACTTTATTACGACGTTTCGGCTTCTATACTGAAGCCTTTCTCAAGTGGAGTGCACAGTGCAAATGACAATCCAAATTTAAACACAAAATGGCGCCAAGGCCCACCTAGTGACGTCATAGCGTCATGTGAGCGTCATCAAGTGAATGGTGTATAAGTTTAACATATTATGCCTGCGTTCCCCCTAAGGAGCAGAACTGTCCAGCTCCAGAGGAGAGAAGTTAGTGCCCATAAACACAGTAAGTGCCCAAGTGCATTCAAAGACATAGTGTTACCAGGTGTATAGCACATTCATTTTAAGTGGCCTAAGTGCTGATCGTCACTTACCCCAAGGGAACACGAATGACAAAAGGTATGCGCTCCATATCGCCGTGTTCCCTTGGGGTAAGTGACGATCAGCACTTAGGCCACTTAAAATGAATGTGCTATACACCTGGTAACACTATGTCTTTGAATGCACTTGGGCACTTACTGTGTTTATGGGCACTAACTTCTCTCCTCTGGAGCTGGACAGTTCTGCTCCTTAGGGGGAACGCAGGCATAATATGTTAAACTTATACACCATTCACTTGATGACGCTCACATGACGCTATGACGTCACTAGGTGGGCCTTGGCGCCATTTTGTGTTTAAATTTGGATTGTCATTTGCACTGTGCACTCCACTTGAGAAAGGCTTCAGTATAGAAGCCGAAACGTCGTAATAAAGTTGTTTTTTTTCACCTCTGAGAAGACCTGAGTGTGCGGTTTTTTGTACAATATGCGGTCTACATAATTTTTTGAACACCGCACCCAGGCAGCTGTTTTTGTTTTATATGAGTGCTCCAGCTTTGCGAATTTATATATATATATATATATATATATATATATACACACACATACATACCTATAACTGATGACATCACTAGTCACCGTTTATAAGGATATAATTTACAGGATATTCATGGCTTTTGTGTATTATATATATTTATTGCAATGTTTGCTCCCCAATATCTACTGTTAAAGGGGTTGTTCACCTTTAAATGAACATTTAGTATGATGTAGAGAGGGATATTCTGAGACAAATTGCAATTGTTTTTTATTTTTTATTATGTGTGGTTTTGGAGCTATTTAACTTTTTTCATTCAGCAGCTCTCCAGTTTGCAATGTCAGCCATCTGATTGCTAGGATCCAAATTCCCCTAGCAACCATGCACTGATTTGAATGAGAATAGGAGAGGCCTGAATAGAAAGATGAGTAATAAAAAGTCGCAACAGCTATAGATTTGTAGCCTTACAGAGCATATGTTGTTGGAGATGGGGTCAGTGACCCCCCATTTGAAAGCTGGAAAGACTCAGGATGAGAAGGCAAATAATGAAAAAAAACTATAAAAATTAAATAATGAAGACCAATTGAAAAGTTGCTTAGATAGGCCATTTTATAACATACTAAAAGTTAACTTAAAGGTGAACCATCCCTTTAATCTTCTGCAAAAATATCCAGCACTTAGACTGGAGTAGCAATGAAGAGCCACACAGTCGTTCTAAAGGGCAAGCTAAACCCCATGCATATCTTTGCCTTTTTATATTTGTTTCAGGGTCTGTATGACCTCCATATCAAGCTGCAGAGCGTCCCGTTCATTCATTGGGAAGCCCCTGTGACGTGACGTCCCACTGTCTGACTGCAAGGTGAGGCCTCCAGAATGGAGCACGGAATTGGTAAAAGGGCTGTTCTTGGCATGGTACTAATTGTGCAGTATTTACGTGACTGGGGGAACTTTAAAGAGCAAGTTGGCTGTATATTATATGATTTATCCATAGACATGGTGCCAGCCAATCACGTGTGGTAGAACAAATTGTATCAGGGTAGTATTTATTCATCTGGGAACACTGCCCTCTTGTGGTGTAATGATACATTGATTTAGGAGCTGGCTGCCCTGTAAGAGTTCATCTTTACTAGAATCACCCTGATTTTTTTGCTCTTTCTGGGGGTAAGAGATAGAAATATCTTATGGGGCAATAAGAGGATGCATTATTCTGCACATTCTTTCTTCTATCTATGTATTTATCCAGCTAACCTCCAGTAGGTTCCTCCAGTGGCCTGACTATTTAGAATTACCAGGCCTGATGGTGCTACTGTATTGTATCCATTGAGTCCTGTCTCATAGGAGCCCCAGGGATGGATGAAAGAGGCTCGGACTGATGTTTCATGACTAATTGTATCTGTCTGTGTCAGGAATATGGGAATCGCTGGATGAACACGAATGTATTTTGCCAAATGCCAAACCAAATGCTAATTTGCATATGCAAATTAGGGGTGGGAAGGGGGAAACATTTTTTACTTCCTTGTTTTGTGACAAATGTCATGGGATTTCCCTCCCCGCCCCTAATTTGCATATGTAAATAAGGATTTGGTTCGACCTGGCAGAAGGATTTGTCCGAATCCGAATCCTGCTGAAAAAGGTCAAATTCCTGAATTCGGTGCATCCCTACTTGAAAGGCAGTGAAACCTGCTCTACCCAGCTAATAGCAGCCTCGCACTGCAGGTACTACCCACGGGTACTTGATCTGATGCTAGTCTCGATCAACGTTTACTCCTACAGATTCTGTATCTTAAAGGAAAAGTAAATCTTTAAAATAAGTGAGTGTATTTTTTGCAATGTACATTCATTATTTATTTTGTTTTTATTCCAAGGTGTTAAAGGATACACGTACTGTTAGTAAGAATTAATTTAGTGACATCAGCACCACCTGCTGGTCAGTTTCCCACCAGTCTCACCACCAAGTAGTCAAGGAAGTTGTCAGGAGAAAGAAAGAGGCTGCTCTGATGTTCTTCTGCTTAGGAAAAAAATAGAAACCTTTCTCACATCTTTCCTAAGCAGAAGAACATCAGAGCAGCCTCTTTCTTTCTCCTGACAACTTCCTTGACTACTTGGTGGTCAGACTGGTGGGAAACTGACCAGCAGGTGGTGCTGTTGTAACAAAATTCATTCATATTAACAGCACATGTATCCCTTAATATCTTGGAATAGAAACAAAATAAATAATGAATGTACATTACAAAAGTGCTTAGAATAGCCCCCTCATTAATTTTACATTCACTTATTTTAGGTTTACTTATCCTTTAACATAATCACCAGGAAATATCCTCAGGCCCTCATGGGCCAACCACAACCCTATTAGCGATACTCAATAATACAGAAGTATTCCCATAAATAAGAACCAAGAACTATAAAGCAATGTGCCAATAGAGTGTTTAGCAACAACACCCGCACAGCATTTGCTGATCCTCCTTATCCCTCTGTTTATCTACTTTATGTCCTGTATAATAATCAGATACAGTATATTTTGTGATCTAACCCATATTATTATTATTTTGTATGTGTGCCCCTGGATTTTCAGTGCACATTACCACATTACCACATTATCTGTAGTAGACATTCCCCAAGTTTCATACTGGAGCCCAAGAGCAGAAACACACTTAACCCATTTCATCTCTGATGACCCTAACATTTTCAGAAATATTAAATAAATAAATATCTCCTAAAAATAATTCAGCAAAAACAAGTACAAAATATGAATTTATTAATTGAACAGAAATGTAACCAGCAACAAATCTATATACATGATGTACAGAATATTAGTGTTCAGGAGGAAAATATTCTTCTGCCCACCTCCATCAAAAGAGAATCAAGCTTCATTATTATTTAATGGGTAACGGTTGTATTAATTCAGTTCTATCTTGTAACTGTGCTAGGCTAGTGAAAGGCAAATGCTGATTGGCTGCACTGGGTTCCTTGCCTCAGGCCAAGCTTCGCTGGGGTTTATGCAGGACCATAACTATTCAGAAGGGCAAGATGTATGAAACCATGAAGTTTTTTGTAGGATAGGCATTGGAAACCTGTCCCAACAGTAAAATGAATACCTTCATTGGATTAATAGGGGGCAAAGATAGGAGGGCTCTACGTTTGCAGAGTAGGATGTAATACTTGAGAAGATGTAACCAATGTGTAAAGTCTTGTATGAGCCGTAGCCTTGACCAGACACTGGAGCTGCTATAATGTTCCGGACTTCTTTCTCTTCGTTGGGTTGTCCCTATTGGTCTGGTGGTGCTCACTAGTAGGGGGGACAGGTAGGATCGAGTGGGTGTGCAGTAAGAGCAAATTCCGTGCCCTATACCTTTGGTCTGTGAACCTGATCCCTTTTTGAATTAAGGTTTGAAATCACAGGCCAACAAGATTGCTCAGTTGCCCATTCTTGAGGCATTCTCAACACTATAACATGTTCCACATATCTAACTGTGCTTCGCCTGCAGTAACACCACCCGGCACACTTAAAATGAGGTGCGAGTGGGCAGTGCTGATGGGCATATTCAGAGTATATCATATCAATAGGGGTTGGTAATGGAAACCAATGAAATACCTTTCAAACCTGGAAACCAGAAAGCAGATTATATCTGAGGCTAGATTATAGTGAGACTTTTTCCATCACTTTCCATTCTACACAGGTCCCCTCTATCCATTTCCACACCATGGCCTGATTGCTAGGTGTAGGAATAGGTTGACCGGATAGCAAAAGACTACTTGCAAATTGTCATTAACAATAAGCTAATTTACAAAGGAACTAAACTGTCTGTTTAGTGACAGTTTGGACTGAGACAGAGTGTTCTAGTTCATCTGCTGAATTCACTGATCAAGTCCCTGGTGGTACTGTGCAACTCACTGTGAGCATCGGAGGTCCAGTTCTCCAGTAGGTCACTAAAGTCTGGAGTGTTAGTGTTCAGCATGCAGACTGGAGCAGGTGTAGGCTCCTTCCAGAAGGACATGGGCAGCATTCTCCTGGTCATGGGAACTATATGGGCATATTTCTTATCCAGCCTTTGCTGCCTGCCTTCTTTGCTCCCTGTCACCTTCTGCCTTGTGTACTTCTGAAGGCCAAAGTCAAACAACTCCATAAGAGGTCCCAGTTTTTTAGGATCTTCTTTGGTGCAAATTGACTGCAAAATCTTCTGGTCTATGTCCCCTGGAGGGGTCAGGGGGTTAAATAAGTCCTCCCTGTCATGTGCCATCTTCACAAGGTCTCGATAGTACACCTCCTGCCCAGATAGCTGTGGGCCACTGTAGTCCTCGTAAATGTTGCATGAATCTGGGTCTTCTTCCTTCGTCTTTGGTCCAAAGTACCTTTGAATATCAGAGCTAATTAGCTCAGAAAACTTCAGAAGTTGCAATGTCATTTCAGTATTAAGGTCACTGGTGTATTGGCTATTCATATTGTCACTTGGCACAGGGGTCGCTGGGTTCAACCCTTCAACCTCGTCCTCCATATCCTCATCCTCCAGTAATTCTTCTTCTTCCTCATCCTCAGATGATTCCTGAAAATCCATGTCATCTTGTAGTGATGGATATAGAAAGGGAATGTGAAAAGGTGGTGGGAACTTGAACTCTGATACGTTTCGGATCACACCTGTGGCCATTGCTCCAAAACAGGATCAACTAAAAATAGGAGAAAGAGAAACTGATTATCAATTTGTGTGAAGCTAAAAGAGCTTTCTATTGGCTCTGATTGGCTGCAGATACAAGTAGCATACAGGTTTCCACCCAGTTCCTTACAGACTATTTCTAACTCTGTAACCTACAGGATGGTTCAAACTTTCCCCAATATTCTAAAGGTTGTCTCTAACCCTGTAGTGGTCTATAGGTTGGTTGGTTCTGTTCATACCTGGAGGTCTGAAGGTTATTTCGAACCCTGCTTAGTGACCTACAGGTTCGTTCTAACCTCCCTGGCTGACTACAGGTTGGTTCTGTTCTCATCCAGTGGTCTGCAGGTTTCTACCCCAACTTAGTGGCCCTCAGGTTGGTTATTTTCGCCCCAATTTCCTACAGGAGGTGTCTAACCCGACTTGGTGTCTTACAGGTTGATCCTTACCCAATTGCCTAGCTGTTGATTATAACCCGGCTTGGGAGTCTACCAGTGTCTAAACTCATCCAGTTGCCTGCGGGTTGTTTATAATCTCTCCTAGTTGCCTACAAGTTGGTTATAACCTCTATCAGTTGTTAGCTGTACTTTCCAGTCCTGCCTATTTGCCTGCAAGTTGGATGAAACCTCACACAGTTGTCTGTAGGTGGTTTCTAACCCCTATAAATTGCCTACAAGTTGTGTCTAACCTGACCCTATTGCCTACAGACTGTTTCTAATCTCATCCAGTTGCCTGCAGGCTTTCTTTAACCCTGCCTACTGACCTACACATTGGTTCTAACCTCACCCAGATGCCTACAGGCTCTCTCTAACCCTACCTACTGACCTACACATTGGTTCTAAACTCACCCAGATGCCTACAGGCTCACTCTAACCCTGCCTAGTGACCCACATGTTGGTTCTAACCACACCCAGATGCCTACAGGCTCTCTAACCCTGCCTACTGACCTACACATTGGTTCTAACCTCACCCAGATGCCTACAGGCTCTATCTAGCCCTGCCTAGTGACCCACATGTTGGTTCTAACCACACCCGGATGCCTACAGGCTCTCTCTAAACCCGCCTACTGACCTACACATTGGTTCTAACCTCACCCAGATGCCTAAAGGCTTTCTCTAACCCTGCCTACTGACCTACACATTGGTTCTAACCTCACCCAGATGCCTACAGGCTCTCTCTAACCCTGCCTACTGACCTACACATTGGTTCTAACCTGATCCAGATGCCTACAGGCTCTCTCTAACCCTGCCTACTGACCTACACATTGGTTCTAACCTCACCCAGATGCCTACAGGCTCTATCTAACCCTGCCTAGTGACCCACATGTTGGTTCTAACCACACCCAGATGCCTACAGGCTCTCTCTAAACCCGCCTACTGACCTACACATTGGTTCTAACCTCACCCAGATGCCTAAAGGCTTTCTCTAACCCTGCCTACTGACCTACACATTGGTTCTAACCTGATCCAGATGCCTACAGGCTCTCTCTAACCCTGCCTACTGACCTACATATTGGTTCTAACCTCACCCAGATGCCTACAGACTCTCTCTAACCCTGCCTACTGACCTACACATTGGTTCTAACCTCACCCAGATGCCTACAGACTCTCTCTAACCCTGCCTTCTGACCTACACATTGGTTCTAACCTCAACCAGATGCCTCCAGGCATGTAGTCCATTAATGAAATTCATGCTTCTATAAAACCAGCCCAAAATATATATTACAAGCTGGCAACTGTGACTCTTAAATACTAACTAAGAAAAGGGCTCAGCTTTTGTGGTTCATGGAAGAAAGGAAAAACAGATATAAATATGATACACTAAATGCAGTAATGGAACCATCACGACCAGGGCCCAGTTCTGCCCGGGGGGATGCAGTTTTCAGCGTGCATTTGCACAAGCATCCAAGGGGGTGCAGGCCCAGGTGCAATTGCACCCCTTCCCCCGCACCCTGGTAGTTGTGTCCCTGATTAAATGGGTGCTCCCTGCAAGATCATTTGCACTCTCAGCTTATCTGGAGAACACCATGGAATACACACAATACACTAAACTGCTGTCACCCCTAGACAAGCTGATAATATTGTTCCAGTGAATAGAAAGATGTCGGAGTAATGAATGGTCACATCGATCTACCCTAATGGTGTTTGCTTAGGTGCACTTTCTCTCACTGAGCCACGGGACTCCCAGACTGATGATGCAAATCATGAAATAGTCATTGTAACTTATAAACAGGGATCCTTCTTCTGGAGAAGTTCTGGAGTAGTTTTGTTGCAGTTCTGGTTCACCAGAAGAAGGACCCCTGTGGTCTGAAACATGTAGTGCCATGCATCTCTGAATAAATTCACCAAGGAATTGAACTTCTCTGCTCTCCAGTGAATCTTCATTATTAACACGATTCATTTACTCTATATTCAGCAAAACCAGACCACTGTTAGACTGAGCAGCAGATGACATTAGAACACTTCTGTGGCTTCAAAGAACTTCCTACTTTTAAAATTAAAGGATAAGTAAACCTTTAGAATAAGTGCATGAAAAAATTGATGAGGGGGGCTATTCTAAACTATTTTGCAATGTACATTAATTATTTATTTTATTTTTATTATCCCTTATTAAGGGATACAAGTACTGTTAATATGAATGAATTTTGTTACAACAGCACCACCTGCTGGTCAGTTTCTGATCAGTCTGACCACCAAGTAGTCAAGGAAGTTGTCAGGAGAAAGAAAGAGGCTGCTCTGATGTTCTTCTGCTTAGGAAAGATTTGAGAAAGGTTTCTAATTGTTTCCCTAAGCAGAAGAACACAGAATCACAGAGTCACAGTAGGCCTCTGAATGAAAACGTCATTTGAATTTAGAAATTTATCATGTACTGAAATTCGACTTCGACCATTTGCCATCTAAAACCTGCCGAATTGCTGTTTAAGCCTATGGGGGACCTCCTAGAAATCGAATCGAAGTTTGGGAAAAACTTCGATTCGACTTCGATTGAATGCGCTATTACTACTACGATTCGAACTTGGGCGAATACGGACCTATTTGATCAAAAGCGGACCTATTTGCCCGAAAAAAACCTTCGACTTTATTTTCGGTTGGTCTTTTTGAATTCGAATTTCGCCGTTTTTCAAAAGTTGATAAATATGCCCCTAAGTGTCTTCCGAATTTCAGTAGCATTCTACTTTGCCAGCAGTAAGTAGATGACTGGTGATCGACTGCTGCTAAATGCTCTTTAAGTTGGCCATAGACACAAAGATATAGTCGTATGAAACAAAGCTTCGTATGATTTTTCGGACGGTCCTGACATTTTTCTTACCATGGTGATTTGTCATTTAGTCGATAGGACAGGTTAGAATAATTCTGTCGGCTACCAATAAGATAATATAAATGGGTGACTGTCACTTCTATTTGTCAGACATAACCTTTGTATGATTGCTGTCACAGACAGAACATCGTTTGATTTGTTCTTTTACTACTTTATTTAATCTGAATGGCTATTATAGAATATGTTGATCCCAACTGATATATAATTAATCCTTAAAGGACCAGTAACATCAATTTTTCTTTGCCCTGTCATCTTTTCTGATGAGGAGCGCAAGCGGAGTTTCTGTAAGTCATTTCTTAATAAAGACTTAGCGATTTCAAATTTAAATTTGTCTTTGTGGGTTTTTTTCTTTGTATACTAACGAATTTTTTTAAAAAATTTTTATGTTACTGGTCCTTTAATGGAAGCAAAACCAGCCAATTGGGTTTATTTAATGTTTACATGATTTTCTAGTTGACGGGGAGGCACATTTATCAAGGGTCGAATTTCGAATTCATGTGAGTTTTTTAAAACTCCCATAAACTCCCAGAAATTAGAAATTCGACCAATCAAAATTTATTGATTAAATCAAAAAATATTTCAACTCAGAATTGAAATGATAAAATCAAACGAAAACTTTAATCGAATTTGAATTGAATTTTCTCCAAAAAGAACAGTCAGGAAGGCTGCAAACAGCTCCAAATTGATCCCAGGACGTCTCCTATTGAGTTAAACAGCAATTCGGCAAGTTTCAAATTCAAATTCTTAAAGGGCCAGAGTATGATAAATCATGAAAATTTAATGAATTATTTTTTTTAAAAAAACGCTAAGCGAATTTGGATAACTCCCTAGTCGAATTTGACAGCTTTGACCGTGAAAAAAAGAAAATTAAAATTTTCAATTAGATCCTTGTTAAATCTGGGGGAATTCGAGGGAATTTTCGAAGTAAAAAAATTAGAAATTCGAAGTAATTTTTAGGATACTTTGACCTCTACGACTTCTAATTTACTTCGAATTGGTTTCATAGTAAGGTAGTTAGAATATTCGATAATCGAAGTACTGTCTCTTTAAAAAAAACTTCAACTTCAATAGTTTGCCAAATTAAACCTGCCGAAGTGCTATGTTAGCCTATGGGGACCTTCTAATGCATTTTTCTATGTTTTTTGTAGTCGAAGTAAAATCGTTCGATTGATCGCTGAAATCGAAAACGATTTTACTTCGACCGCAAAATGGTCAAATTTGGTATAAAAAACTTCGACTTCGATATTCGATGGTCGAATTTCGGAGTATATTTCACTTCGAAATTCGACCTTTGATAAATCTGCCCCTTAATGTATGAAGATCCAAATTACGGAAAGATCCATTATCAGGTCCCGAGCATTCTGGATAACAGGTCCCATACATGTATAGAAATGTTTGAGAGCATTATGATCCCAAATATATTTTCTACATTTAATGACAAATATATCGTACAATTTTTTTCCTTTTTGTCTCTAATGCAAAAAAGCATTTTAAAAGGCTTGGGCCAAATTTATTATGGGAAAAACCTTAGGCTTTATTATTTTTGGAAACATTTTCATCTCAATATTGAGCCTGGCTCACGGTTCATTATGTGCATAAACCAACACTGAATTCAGATTAAGGGGCAGATTTATCAAGGGTCAAATTTCAAAATTAAAAAAAAACTTTGAAATTCGAATAAAAAAACAAAATTTTGTTAAAAAAATCTGGGTTTTTTTCCGGGTGAATAGGCCGTTTTCGTTCAAATTCAAATCATATGAATCGAAGTAACATCTTATTCGATCTAATTCGATTCGAAGTTTTTTCTAAAAAAAACAATTTACATTTTTCAAAGTCCACCAATTGACTCCAAGTAGTTTTTTAGGCTAAACAGCAATTAGGTGGTGAATGGTCGAAGTCAAATTTTTAAAGAGACATTACATGATAAATTTCGATATTCAAATTTTCTATTTTTTTCCGAATCAAATTTGGACTATTCCCTAGTCGAAGTACACAAAAAATTGCTAGAAATTTGAAATTTTTTTAATTCAAATTTTCACTTCAACCCTTGATAAATCTGCCCCCAAATGTATTTCTTTAAAGTGACTAAAACATGACAAATACAAGTATGAATCTCATCAAGAGATTTTCAACTGAAAAAAACCCATTTAATTTAATGTTGATATTCGGTTTTTGCCTTAAATTTTCAAATCAAAGAGAACAAATATTGTAATAACGGAATAAATATGAATAACAAATACATCATTAATGTAATACACCTACATGACCTGTTATCCAGAATGCTGGGGACCTGAGTTTTTCCGGATGACAGATCTTTTCGTAATTTGGATCTTCATGTCTTATTATTATTATTATTATTATTATTAGAAAAAGGAAATCATTAAAAATGTAGATTTGGATAAAATGGAGTCTATGGGAGACGGTCTTTCCGTAAATTGGAGTTTTCTGGATAACGGGTTTCTGAATAACAGATCCCATACCTGTACAAATTTAAATAATGAAATTTTTAAAAATGATTCAAATCTTTCCAAGCATTAAATGAAACACATTTAAAAAATCACGTGTGTGCACATATATATATCTATATATATATAGATATATATATATATATAAGGCATATTGAACGTATTTGTAGTAGTCTTTCTGTAATAGGATCACCATGCCTTAAAGGGCTTGTTCACCTTCCAAACTCTTTTTTCAGTTCAGTTGTTTTCAGATTGTTCCCCAGAAATAAAGACTTTTTTCAATTACTTTCCAATATTTATTTTTTGCCATTTTTCCAAAATCTAAGTGTAAAGTTGAATGTTCGTGTCTCTGGTGTTTGAGTCTGGCAGCTCAGTAATTCAGGTGCAGACTCAGAACTTATCATTTTGCAATATTTAGGGGCAGATTTATCAAGGGTCGAAGTGAATTAGAGGGAATATTCGAAGTAAAAAAATTCGAAATTCAAAGTAATTTTTTCGAATTTACCTCAACTTCGATTCGAAGTAAAAATAGTTTGAATATTCGATAATCGGAGTACTGTCTCTTTAAAAAATCTTTGACTTCAATACTTTGCCAAATTAAACCTGCCGAAGTGCTATGTTAGCCTATGGGGACCTTCTACAATCATTTTCTAAGTCTTTACACATCGAAGTAAAATCGTTCGATATCGTTGGAATCGTTCGATCGAACGATTTTACTTCGATCGTTCGATTGCAAAATTCGGTGAAAAATCCTTCGACTTCGATGTTTGAAGCTGAAGGATTTTAATTTGATGTTCGAATTTCGAAGTATTTTTTACTTCAAGATTGGACCCTTGATAAATCTGCCTCTAAATTGATCCATTTCTCTGCAGCATCTCTGGAGTATTAGTAACTATTGTATCAAGTCTAACAGCTGCCTGTAATGAAACTCAGAGATTCTGCTCAGCAGGGACTAAGATTAGAAATGTATCAACTAAATGTATACATTTAGAACAGTTTAGAGGGTCGGCGACCCCTCCTTCCAGAGCTGCTTCAGAAGGTGAAAAATGTACTTTACACTTCAATATTAGAAAAACGATCACACATACGAAATAGAAAGTAATTGGAAAAAGTCGTTATTTCTGGTGATCTATCTGAAGGCAACTAGTTGTTTGAAGGTGAACAACCCCTTTAACACTGTTCAAAAATATTTTAAAATTTTAAAAAAATTATATATTACGATATATATTGGACTGATCTATTTTTTTCTGCAAGGATATTTTTTTATTTTAAAATCTGTACAGGCATGGGATCCGTTATCCGGCCCATTGTCTAGAAAGCTCCGAATTACGGAAAGGCCGTCTCCCATAAACTCCATTTTATTCAAATAATCCAAATTTTTAAAAATGATTTCCTTTTTCTGTGTAATAATAAAACAGTCGCTTGTACTTGATCCCAACTAAGATATAATTAATCCTTATTGGAAGCAAAACCAGCCTATTGGGTTTATTTAATGTTTACATGATTTTCTAGTAGACTTAAGGTATGAAGATCCAAATTATGGAAAAATCCATTTTCCGGAAAATCCCAGGTCCTGAGCATTTTGGATAACAGGTCCGATACATATATATATATATTTATTTATTTATTTATTTTTAATAGGAAATTTAATTGGAATGCCTATAATATTTTATAATTACATAAATACATGAAAAAATTGTAACAAAACTAAAATATTATGCGACATACATGATATAATTTATATATAGACTTACCTTGTGTGAGAGCTGCTTGCCCCTATGTCTCTGTCCTGTGTACCTGAGATCAGGTATTTATAGGGAAGGCTGGGGCTGTGGGTTGACAAATATTTGATATTGTGGTATTGTAACAGGAGACTGGACAAACACAGGCTGAATTTGCTTTAGCGCCCGGCAACCAAAAGGGAAAGGGAGTAAACTGGAGCGGATGGGGAGCTGTGAGTTAATGGAGCTCCTGCCAGGGGACAGTCAAGTGGAGCAACTGCAGCTCCAGCGATTAACTGTCCCAACCCAGATGCTGAAGCGCCCGAAACACTTGTACTTAGCCCCCTTATCACCTGCCACATCTCATGCTCAAACCTGCCTGACAAATAGCTGGAAAATTACATTTCATGCTATTTTGACTTCTGGAGTAGCATCTTTGAAAGGACATAAAGCTTAACAAACAGTCAATATTGATACAGACAATTGGCCAGCGAGGCGGAAAAGAATATAAACTGAGCCAGGGCTGCATGAAAGCCTGGGGGTGGGGGTTTACACCGCGGCGTGAAACGCGTTTCCACCTTAAAGTAATAAATGCATTCAAATTAAACTGAAATTTCAACTAAGCTTCAATATAGATAACATGTAAAACCTGGCAAATAGCTTAGCAGCCCTGCTAGTAAAAGTAGCATTTGATAACAATGTCATTAATAAAAGATTAAAGATATAGAATGGTCAAAATTATTTTCTCATCAAGGAGGGCATCCTATAGAAAGCAGTGCACAATTCAGCAGGAACAGCCCCTAAGTTTGCTCATAGTCTGTACAGAGAGATCCCATAAAACTATGGCAGCATAAGTATTCCCCTGTACTAAGCACAATTCAGCAGGAACAGCCCCTAAATTTGCTCATAGTCTGTACGGAAAGATCCCATAAAACTATGGCAGCATAGGTATTCCCCTGTACTAAGCACAATTCAGCAGGAACAGCCCCTAAGTTTGCTCATAGTCTGTACAGAGAGATCCCATAAAACAATGGCAGCATAGGTATTCCCCTGTACTAAGCACAATTCAGCAGGAACAGCCCCTAAGTTTGCTCATAGTCTGTACAGAGAGATCCCATAAAACAATGGCAGCATAGGTATTCCCCTGTACTAAGCACAATTCAGCAGGAACAGCCCCTAAGTTTGCTCATAGTCTGTACAGAGAGATCCCATAAAACTATGGCAGCATAGGTATTCCCTGTACTAAGCACAATTCAGCAGGAACAGTCCCTAAGTTTGCTCATAGTCTGTACAGAGAGATCCCATAAAACTATGGCAGCATAGGTATTCCCCTGTACTAAGCACAATTTAGCAGGAACAACCCCCTAAGTTTGCTCATAGTCTGTACAGAGAGATCCCATAAAACTATGGCAACATTTCTATTCCCCTGTACTAAGCACAATTTTGCAGGAACAGCCCCCTAAGTTTGCTCATAGTCTGTACAGAGAAATACCATAAAACTATGGCAGCATAGGTATTCCCTGTACTAAGCACAATTCAGCAGGAACAGTCCCTAAGTTTGCTCATAGTCTTTACAGAGAGATCCCATAAAACTATGACAGCATAGGTATTCCCCTGTACTAAGCACAATTCAGCAGGAACAGCCCCCTAAGTTTGCTCATAGTCTTTACAGAGAGATCCCATAAAACTATGACAGCATAGGTATTCCCCTGTACTAAGCACAATTCAGCAGGAACAGCCCCCTAAGTTTGCTCATAGTCTGTACAGAGAAATACCATAAAACTATGGCAGCATAGGTATTCCCTATACTAAGCACAATTCAGCAGGAACAGCCCCTAAGTTTGCTCATAGTCTGTACAGAGAGATCCCATAAAACTATGGCAGCATAGGTATTCCCCTGTACTAAGCACAATTCTGCAGGAACAGTCCCCTAAGGGACGCATTTGTTAAAATTCAAAAGTGGGTTTTTATTTCCAGAAAATTGTGGCAAAAAATTGCAAATGCTAATATCTCAACTTTTCAAAATTTGAGGATTTGAGGAGAAGGATGCACTGATAGTGACCTGACAAGCACCTTAATCTGACAAATAATTTATAATAATAATATATTATAATGATACTGATCCCCTGGCTTTATCAGTTCAGCTAGAGAAGTGTAAATAGTAAGCCAATGGAAGTCTATGCGGAGGAGATACATAGTGCAGTGCAGCAGTTCTGTCTTGCTTTATGGCTACCTCAATAACAAAGCATTGGCACCAGTTCATATATAAACCCATTGTTTACAACTCAGTTTGATCCTCTAACAGGATTAATGAGCAGACAGTGTTTGAGATAAGAATTGAGTGGAATTTAGGTTTAGGAGTTCCACAAAGTCTTTCTGTTCAGCACCATGGACAGTGATGTTAAAGTGCCACTGTGAGATTATAATATATTAATAATAATAAACCTCTTACTAGGGTTTTGGTTCTTTTGAGCAAACAGACAAAGACGCCACACAAATAAGTGTATATTAAAGTGATTATATTGTATAATAAATCAATGGATCATTACACATAAATGATTACAATAACCAATATTTACAGTTACAAATGTTCTATAAGACTACATTGTTGTTACCACCATAGCAATAGAATAGAGGTCAGCTATATCATGGCTTCCCTTTGGTCTGCAGTTCTCACATGCTGTCTTGTACCAGGCTCCTCCCTCTTTTCTCCAGGCTCCTCCGTCTTTTCTCCAGGCTCCTCCCTTTCTTCTCCAGGCTCCTCCGTCTTTTCTCCATGCTCCTCCGTCTTCTTCTCCAGGCTCCTCCCTCTCTTCTCCAGGCTCCTCCATCTCTTCTCCAGGCTCCTCCGTCTCTTCTCCAGGCTCCTCCATCTCTTCTCCAGGCTCCTCTGTCTCTTCTCCAGGCTACTCCATCTCTTTTCCAGGCTCCTCCATCTCTTTTCCAGGCTCCTCCATCTCTTCTCCAGGTTACTCAGTCTCTTGACTGCCCAGATGCCAAGATAAACCCCCCCAACTTGCCCACATCCCGTGAGTGAGGTTTTTTGCATACAAAATCAGTTTTATAGCTTCTGTAGAAACCAACTACAATTCCAAGACAACCCTTTAATATGGAAATTTGGGTGTGACGTGGAGTGTAAGCTACCTGGAAGACTAACTTTTCCGACAATATATAACACAAAAATATACATAAAGCCACAAACAAATACATATGTAACATAACGGTGTACCCAAAATGTCTATTTCTTACATCACTGCACCCTCAGATTTCCAGCAGCTGTCATTCACTACAGGACGATGCCCATTCTGCTCTCATTGGAGGCTCACAATACCTAGCAAGATGGTCCAGCCATTGAGAAGGCTATTAACGGCCATGGTGGGCTGGCTACACGGCTACTACTGTCCAATGGGAAGACTATGGTAGGTGATATGAATGGATGTGACCAGCCTTCCAGAGAGAGATAATGGCAGCTTAAACAAGGCTATACAAGGAGCAGATTTAGGATCTTGTTTACAAAGAGTAAGATGCCAATGTTGGAGGGCCATGCAATTATATGGCCAGTCCATTCAGGACAGCTACTGCCCTCTGCCCCCCCTGCCCTGGATTAAAAAATTGGACCCAAGGCAAAGAAGGCATTTCTGTAGGTAGGTAATAAGTACAGTGAGTGGAAGGGCCCCCAGTGATCCCCTGGTTGTTATATATGTTGCCCCCTTACTGCCATCCTCCCACCATTCCTGTTACGCATCACTAGGGTTGACTAGGGATGGTTGATTCCAATGTTATTAATATGCAAAAAAGATAAATATACAGGAAGGCCAGTATTTTTTTCCAGAAAAGGTGCCAACCCCAAGCATCACTGGAGTACAAAGAATTGCTCCACAGGGTGCAAGGAACAAATTCATATGGGACAAAGTGCAAATGGCAAAAACCGTGCCCCAGTTGCTCAAATGAGCCCTACAGGGAGTGGGTGGCATATTAAACACTAAGGGGGTTATTTATTAAAGTCCAAATGCCAAAAACTCAAAAGATTTGAGGTTTTTTTACTATAAAATCTTTTTGGTTTTTTTGTGAAAAAAACTAAAATTTTTCGGGATTTATTATACCCCGAGGATGGAAAAAGTCCAAGTTCGAAAATCCGGCATCTCAGACCTGCCGAGGTTGTATATACAATAAGTCAATGGGAGAAGTACCGAAGATATCCTGATCTGCGCTGGGTTTTGTGCAATCATCCAAAGATTTAGTGGTTTTTGAGCAAAAATCCCAAAAAAAAATTTCGGACGATTTTTCTGAGTTTTTTTCCCGAACTGGAATTCAGGAAAATGTATTGATAAATAAGGGGAAATAACCTGTGCGGATTTGGTCCGAGATAAATTCGGATTTTGATAAATAACCCACTTCTTTGAGGATATTCAGGAAAATAGTTGAATCAAACAGCTCCAGGCAGTATTTTTAAACTGCAATGTGTTTTTATTAGCAGTATAGGCACAATACATGTTGCCTTGCCCGAAAACATGTTGTGTGCCTACACTGCTAAAACTTCTAAAACACATTGCAGTTTAAAAATACTGCCTGGAGCTGTTTGATTCAACTATTTTCCTGAATATTGTACCTTAAGATGCAACACAGACACCTGAACCTGCAGCCATAAGGAATCAAAAATTGATGCTTGAACCAAGAACTTTTTTTTCTATTGTATTTGGGGATGTAATAAGCATGGAAACGTCCCCATTTGCTGCCCAGCCTACTGTATATGGTGTGCTTTTTAATTTACATAAACACAATACAAATGCATTGCTTCCCCCCATTCCAGTAACATAACTAGCCAGTGCCGGGGCCCGAGTGCAGACCGTGCAGCTGGGCCCTCCACTACCCTCCAGAATTGATCTTCTTGCCGGATACGAGGGCGTGTAAACTGCTGATGGGCACTGAAGGTGTGTGGACTCTGATGCAATTGCAACCCCTTCTCCCCCAGTAGTTCCGCCACTGCCCCATTCTTTTTCTCTCCTTCAAGACTATTTCCCTTTTAACTTATTTTCCCTTGATACAGCGGTTTAGAAAGCCTAGATCATTGCTGCACTGGGTGATTGAAAATAATAAAGGCAGGAGGCTGGTGTCGTTGGTCCCTTCCTAGCCTGAAGGTGCAATGAGACGAGCCATATGTCCAAGCATCTGCTCTGTGCAAAGCATCCCCGGCTCCCTCTCTTATCAGCCCATCCTGCAGGAGGTCACAGGACTCCGCCTGGCTTATCCCCGTTGCCCAGAAACTTTTCAAGAATCCCAAACCTTAGCCATTGCCCCACGCCTCCTCCCTTCCCATCTTCCCCTGCTCTTATTGATTTTCCTGGGAAGTGAATCAATAGTGCCAATATGTCAGCACTTAAGGAGAGGCGCAATGAATTACACAAGCCATTAAGCACAGGAGCACCGCCGTCATTAGATGAACATTAGGCTTTGCCTCCAGATAACAGATAAACTAACCCTGACATTAGTCTCCCATGTAGATTCAGGATCTGTGCTGTGTATCAAAGGAAATGTATAAAACGCGAGCCGTAATTTGCTCATTTATTTAATTTGCCCTTTATTCTGAAAACATTTGCAGGTAAATAGCTGCAGACTTTCGCTGCTCTTTCTCATAGCTTAGATTAGAACAAGTCAATTATAAACATTTAGTAGCTCCAGGGGGTGGGGACAAAAAGTTTGAAGTCTTTCTCATATTCTTCAAATGGGAATTACCGGCAAGGGCCCAGTTGCAGTCAAGTGACATGCACTAAAGCGATTCCGATTCAATGAACGCTGAGTACTTTCAGCATTTTGTCCCCACCCCCTCGGAGCTACAAAACGCTCACAATCGCTCAGACAAATCACAGAACAACATATGCAGATATATAACTGCAAACCGAATGGCTTTTACTGCCACACTCACTGATTTGTTTTTCAGAAGTTGCCTCTATTACAAAGAATGGGCTCTGCTGATGTGCAGAGGAACGTAGAAAATACCACCGCAGGGAAATTCATAAACCCTAGAGCTCCCCAATCCACTAACATAAGCCCTAGAGCTCCCCAATCCACTAACATAAGCCCTAGAGCTCCCCAATCCACTAATGTCTAACTATAAACTTGGAGGGGTCTGTTTTAAGTAATAATGGTGCACCTGAGTCTAACAGCTGCCACTCAACCCCTCTACTATATATAAGTGGCATTCAGAATGATGACTCTATTTACAAAGGTGAAGTCGCGCTTCCGTGAAGATAAAAGCAGCACCCAAAAAAGGAATGGATCCACTGGTCCACTTATATGTAAAGAGAAAGGGGGGGAGGGTGCGCTGAAAGAACGTGGTTTCACTCGTTGACCTAAAAAGACATAGTAATCCCAAATAGTGTAATAGTCCTTTGGTGATATAAAGATGTTTAGGTGAATCGGATCTACTCACAGACAGAATGTATCATAGGTGCCTTTAAAGTATTGCCGGCGATGTCTGATTCTTAGGATAATTACGTCTGTAGGGAAAAAACTTATATAGTGCAGTACCGACGTGTTTGCTCAGGACGAAAAATTCTAACCGCACTTACCCCAGATTCGTGGGAGAATGCGCAAAGGAGAGATCGTTGAGGATCAGCTTACGGTATCCTGTATGGCTAGATGTTATTTCTTTCGCCTGCCAGTTAGGTAACTTGTTGGAGCCGTGTCTGCTGCGGGGAAGGGCTGAGATGGTGTAACACAGTGGGTAAAGAGAACGGTGATAGTTAAAGGCCGCACTTACCCTTCTATGATAAATCAGGTGCACTTTGAAATGATGCGGTCGCTCTGTCTCTTAAGCGCTCAGGTTTCAGCAGAGCCGCATCCGTCTTAGTGGTTCTTTTTTCGCCGGTTTAGCGCCTCCTTCCTCGTGTCAAACGCCGATTGTAAGTCTTTGAAGCTGATTTTGAGCGGATTCAGTTCGTCACTATTTTCTTTTTGATTGGTTCAAACGAAATCCACACGTTGAAGAGGATTGTAGGTTAAATAATTATTTTTATTGGTAGATAATTAGACATACATAGCCCAACGCGTTTCGTATTGTAATAATACTTCCTCAGGGGCACAAATCCTAAATCCTAAAGGATTAAATATAGACATCGACTTGAATTGCTTTTTAACTGGTTAATTCGTTTAGAAAAATTAACCTTTTATGACCTATCTTAACTATTTATTGTTAACAAAGCGTGATTATGTACTCTCCATTCCATATATGTTTTTATAAACGAATTTTATTTGTATCACTATTGTAACCTTATACTATTAGTAACCAATTAACCCAATTGAAAGAACCACCCACCTAGGGGATAAAAGACACCACCAGGAATTATGGGAAAAAGCCTTTTGTGCCCCTGAGGAAGTATTATTACAATACGAAACGCGTTGGGCTATGTATGTCTAATTATCTACCAATAAAAATAATTATTTAACCTACAATCCTCTTCAACGTGTGGATTTCGTTTGAACCAATCAAAAAGAAAATAGTGACGAACTGAATCCGCTCAAAATCAGCTTCAAAGACTTACAATCGGCGTTTGACACGAGGAAGGAGGCGCTAAACCGGCGAAAAAAGAACCACTAAGACATATGCGGCTCTGCTGAAACCTGAGCGCTTAAGAGACAGAGCGACCGCATCATTTCAAAGTGCACCTGATTTATCATAGAAGGGTAAGTGCGGCCTTTAACTATCACCGTTCTCTTTACCCACTGTGTTACACCATCTCAGCCCTTCCCCGCAGCAGACACGGCTCCAACAAGTTACCTAACTGGCAGGCGAAAGAAATAACATCTAGCCATACAGGATACCGTAAGCTGATCCTCAACGATCTCTCCTTTGCGCATTCTCCCACGAATCTGGGGTAAGTGCGGTTAGAATTTTTCGTCCTGAGCAAACACGTCGGTACTGCACTATATAAGTTTTTTCCCTACAGACGTAATTATCCTAAGAATCAGACATCGCCGGCAATACTTTAAAGGCACCTATGATACATTCTGTCTGTGAGTAGATCCGATTCACCTAAACATCTTTATATCACCAAAGGACTATTACACTATTTGGGATTACTATGTCTTTTTAGGTCAACGAGTGAAACCACGTTCTTTCAGCGCACCCTCCCCCCCTTTCTCATTCAGAATGATGAGCTCCTGCCTCCTGCCCAGGCTCTGACTGGCAATCTGTGGGTTCTGGCAAATGGCAGAGGGGCTGCTGTATGGTTCCATAGAAAGTTACCATATAGGGGGCTGTTTGGGCCTCTGTGTACTTGGAATGACAGGGCTTATTTTGATGTCCAGGTCTGCTCCTGCCTATAGTAATAACACTCTAAGCCCAGTCTTAGTTTTACAGTGCACAAAAATACATCAAGCCCCATATGGCCATACACATAGCCCTGATTTGGTCATTTTGGGTAATTGTGATAAGGGTTGTCATGTAAATTCAGAACAAGTGCTAAGCTCCCTGGTCACGGCACAATCTTCCGTCTGTAGCAGGCGACTTTGGCCCCTGGGAGGAGCCCTCAGCTACTCAGATGCCGCTAGGTCTAAACTCGAGAGGAGCAAAGCAATTGTTCTAAACGTGCAAAGGGGCATGTGCATTTTCAAGGATTTGGATGGAAGGCAACAGTTCAAGGAGTAGAAGAAAAGCGTAGTCAGACAGGCAGTGGTCGGTACATGCGGAGTTCAAGCAGGGTCAATCAGGCCACGGTCGATACAGGCATCGTTCAAAGAATGGTCAGGATTGGCAGACTTCAGAATAGTCAGGCAGGCAAGGGTCAATATCGGTAGAGTTCAGAATAGTCAGGCAGGCAAGGGTCAATATCGGTAGAGTTCAGAATAGTCAGGCAGGCAAGGGTCAATATCGGTAGAGTTCAGAATAGTCAGGCAGGCAAGGGTCAATATCGGTAGAGTTCAGAATGGTCAGGCAGGCAAGGGTCAATATCGGTAGAGTTCAGAATGGTCAGGTGCTATTTGGCCAGTTTTGACAGTTTGCCCTAGGGATAGCTGAGCTGTGCTGCTTTGGTCGGTCTAATCCTAAGGGTATATGAGCGGGTTCGGGATGACCTTGCACTTGTCTTCGCGGGTGGGGTTAAGTTCTTCTCCTACTCTCCCCACCACCGTCAAATGCTGGCTTCTTCTTATATAGACGCTGCGCCTACTTGCCCAGCCCCTTTCGTGACATCATCTGCGGAGCGGCCTATAAAAGAAACCCAGAAGTCGGGTGCGGGGTGGCTGGAAGGTGAGTGCAGGAAATCTCGACCCGCACATCACTTCTGTGCAGTTATCACAATAAATCAGTATAAGTTCCTTTCATTAAAGGCTCAATGTCCCTGTAATTACATTTCTGTATTCTAAGGGTGGTGACATATACGAAGATTTGGGGAGATTATTTACCCAGCGACAAATCACCTCTTCTTTGGACGACTAATCTCCCCTAAATGCCTTCCTGCCGGCAAGAATGTAAATCGCCTGCGGGTGGCACTCGGAGCGCTTCATTTTCCGAAGACTCCCGAAGTTGCCTCACGAGGTAACTTCAGAAAATGAAGCAATCCGAGTGCCATCCTGCGGCAATTTACATTCTAGCTGGCGGGAAGGCTTTTCAGTGGGAGATTAGTCACCCGAAAGACGAGGATATCTCCCCCGGAATCTTAGCATGTGTCACCACCCTTAGGGTAAGGTCACACTGGGCGATTTGGGGAGCCTGGCGACTAATCGACTCGTCTTTGCAGTGACCGATCTCCCCAAATGCCTTACCTCTGTCTTGCGCCGGCTAAAATGAAAAGTCGCCTGCGGCATGGCACACGCGTCGCTTCTCCCCAAATCGCCCAGTGTGACCTTACCCTTAGATGGCTGAGCCCAATCAACTGGATGTTCTGTTTATGTCCCTGGATTAGTAGGGCTAAACATTGTCTTATTGATGTATACACCTTTGTAATTGGTCAGTACAATATCCATTTCATTGCCTTCTATAGCCCTTTGACCCTTTTGTGCTGAGCCCATATCTGCCCCACTCCACACACAGTGGTATCAGTGGAAGCAGAAATATCTCCTGTTGTTGCTTATCCACTGGGATTCCTTTGGCTCACACTGACCCCATTAATCACAGTTATCTCCAAGCTCCTGTCTGCCCTCAGATTACTTATCCCCAAGCCTTTATTCCTACTAAATTCCTTTCCTTCACCGCCCCCAATTGGCTGTGCCATAAATCATGTCTGGGCCACACTATCAATCTCTGGAGTCTCTGAGACACAAGGCCTTGTCTTATTGTGCTGTTGCAGCCACACATAAATATGTATTGGTCCCCCCTTTACGTTGCACCCCATCATTGCTACCCCAGCACTGGAGCAGGCAGGAGGATGCAGATTGTGGGCCCACACTGGCACCCCTTTCCCCCAGTGGTGGGATCTTCTGTATGGTAATACCCATAGCAAATCATCTAGGAGAGAGCCAATCATGAAGTAGCTCCCTGCAGCAGTAACCCACAGCAACCAATCAGCAATAAGCTCTCATTATCAACTTTAATATGGCCAATAAAAGTGTAATTGCAAGTTTCCTTAAACTGTTGGACTGCAGTTGGTCTGTTTGGAATGAAAATGTGTCGGGCCCACGATTGGCCTTGGAATATGAACGGACCATCAGCACCAAGTGCCTGTGTAGTTATCTCTTCATATTTAGCCAATGCTGTAGGTACAGGTATGGGACCCGTTACTGTATGGAGATCCAAATTATGGAAAGATACTTATCTTTCCATAATTTGGATCTCCATACCGTAAATATACAACAAAATCATGTAAACATTAACCCAATAGGCTGGTTTTGCTTCCAATTAAGGTAGGACTCCACGAGCGTTTTTGGCGCAATCTGACGCAGTGGTGTCACGTCGGATCAACGCTGCAACACAATGCGACAATTCTATTACTTACCATATTTTTGTTTTGTCGCAGCGCGTCGGATCGCGACAAAAATGCTTGTGGAGTCCTACCCTAAGCATTAAATATATGTTAGTTGGGATCAAGTACAAGTTACTGTTTTATTATTACACAGAAAAAAAAATAGATTTCTTTTGATAAAATGGAGTCTATAGGAGATGAGTTTCCCATAATTCAGAGCATATTGGATAATGGATCCCAGTGAGCAATATAAAAATAAAACTGTTCTACTGTTCTGATATAAAGCTGTGCCCCTAATACAATTCAGAACAGTTCAGTTAATGTGTTAAATATATTTACAAAAGTGTGTGTGTTACAGTTTCTCACACCATTTTATACGATGTAGGAAAAGACGGCCATGGAAAAACAGTGAGTGAGTGAGTGAGTATTTCACTAATTAGTCTCTTATCAATGTGTAAGTGTCGCCAAAGCTTTAATATTGGGCTGCCATTGCAGATGGTGCTTTTATGGAATACGTCTCAGGCCAGTTGTAGTTTTGGCAAAAGCTGACACAGACGTTGACATCCAGACCATGAAATCAGTTTCTTTGATGACACTCGTGTATGAGGCTGTAATGGTTGATATTTAAAGGAACAGTTCAGGTTAAAAACTGGGTAAATAGATAGGCTGTGCAAAATAAAAAATATTTCTAATATAGTTAAATGTAATGTATAAAGGCTGGAGTGAGTGGATGTGTAACATAATAGCCAGAACACTACTTCCTGCTTTTCAGCTCTCTAACTCTGAGTTAGTCAGTGACTATAAGGGGGGCCACATGGGACAAAACCAGGGCCGCTCTTGCCATAAGGCAAGGTGAGAACATTGCCTCAGGCGGCAGCCAGTTGCAAGGGGGCGGCAAAAAGTTGCCTCTTGTAACTTTGAAGGAGAATTCAACCCTAACATTAAAAAAAACCCTACCCTACATAGACCCCCCCCCAAATGCCCCTAACGTTTTACTTAACCCTCGGTGTAGATTCAGGCACCGGAGTTCATAGGCGCCATCTTCTTCTCTTCAGAAATCCTCTGAATGAGACCGGCATGTCGGCTCATGCGAATTTGGAGCAATTTTCTGTTTCAACTGCGAATGCGCTGAAACTCACAAAAATTGCAGAAGCGACGGTCTTATTCCGAAGACTACCGAAACGGCTGAAGATGTCACCCATGATCTCCGATGACTGAATCTGCACCGAGGGGTAAGTAAAACATTAGGGGCATTTGCCCGGGGTAACACTTACCGTATATACTCGTGTATAAGCCGACCCGAGTATAAGCCGAGGTACCTAATTTTACCTACAAAAACTTGGAAAACGTATTGACTCGCGTATAAGCCTAGGGTGAGAAATGCAGCAGCTAAGTTTCCCTAAATGTGGCTCTTCTAGCTCAGAGAGCACAATTGTGCCTCTCTGGGCTAGCATTGTGGAACCCACAACCTCCTCCAGAGCCAAAAAGATGAGGGGGGGGCAGCAGCAAGCAAATGGGCCAGGATCACCCAAGTGGCAAAGCTCTCTGTCAAGCATCACCTAATATCACTTGAGGTTCAAAGCAGCCTGGCAGTTCCAGTGCTCTCGGGTACCATATAACAACAGGATGGTGATAATAAAACTGTTTAGAATGTATGTGATAAATGTATGGCAAAATACCTTCTTCAGAAGAACTGCTGTCTCCATCTTACCCTATTTCAGAGCAGTCACACTCAACCTTAGCAGGGAAGGGGTTAATCATCACCCCTGGCTAGCTTCTATTACTAAACTGCAATGTTACCGTGGTAACCCGTACCGCACTCTCTACTGGCCACTGCCATCTTGCCCACTGAAAGTCTCGTGAGAGCCGCAGAGGCTGAGCGAGAGCGGACGGGGAGTAACTTGTAACTTGTGCAAGAGGAATATGGAGTCCGGGAGGATCTGGCGGAGAACGTCGCAGTTGTGGCGGACATGTTTGCGGACAGTGGCGAGGAGAAGAGGCGATGGTCTGTGCGCGCTGCCTGCAGGAGCAGCCGTATCACAATCCCAGGTACTGTGTGTTGTTCTGCAGGGAAACTGCATAGACATTGTCCTGTCTGACGCTATTCACTATTTTAGTACCTGCCACGGACCCCCAATAGTGAACCCGAACCTGCCCGCGGATATCTCTGGTGCGCATTGGCTTTATCGCTCGCTTGTCTGCAGGGTCTGGTCTGGTACTGACTCGAGTATAAGCCGAGGCAGACTTTTTCAGCACATTTTGGGTGCTGAAAAACTCGGCTTATACTCAAATATACGGTAAGCTGGGGGGGTGGAGGGAGGGGGTCTATGTAGGGGGATAGGGTTTTTTTAACGTTCGGGTTGAATTCTCCTTTAAGAGGAAATTCGGCTCCGCTAGTGCAGCTCTCTGCACTAGCGGAGCCGAATTTCCTCTTAAAGCGCTATTGCACTCAATGCACTAGCAATGCTGTCCCCTTTGACCTGCTCCATTGCTGCTTTTTTAAACGTGAAGCGGGGGGGGGCAGCATCTGGGCTGCTGCAGCCCCAAAATCGCCCCTGGACATAATTGCTCAGTCGGTTGGGTTCCAGTCCAGTGACTTTGGGTGAATACCACACGCTGGAGTTGACCGATTTGGCATATGAGGCTGGACATAGGCCTGAGAAGAAAGCTGAGGACATGACCCTCTAATAGTGATGTGTGGGTCACAATTAAGTCTACACTATGGCTAAATTCTTGGATATAGAGTTATAAGTATAACGAATAACCATTACTGGCATGCTAGAATCCTCTAGTGACCAAACAGAGGTATAACATATTGTTCAAACATTTTTTTCTAAATGCATGCTCTTTAAGTAAAAGTGTTGTTTATTAGATCATATTAAAATATCAAAAAACACCCCACATGGAGCCTAACGCGTTTCATGCTTACCTAGAGAGATTGCCTATGACTAAGTGTTAGGTAAGCATGGAGCGCATTTAAGGCCACACTTACCCACATGACTGGGGGCAGCTGGGAAACTGACAATATGTCTAGCTCCATGGCAGCATTCTGTCCTTGGCAGTCTGGCACTGTGGTGTATTCTGGATTTTTTTGGTGGAGAAAGAAATTCTGTTCTACAGTCTAATCCAGAAGCAGCAATGTGCAGTTACTGTAACACGTTCCTTCTCAGATGCACAAGACCACGTGTACCACCAGACGGCTGGATGTGTTTTACACTTGTCCTGTAACAGCTTCAACTGATAGTAGAGAAGCAGCCTGTGTGTATGTCTCATAGGAGTAACTGTCAGCATCACCAGCTGGCAGCAATATGCTGTGCGCAAGCACTGGCAGTAATATATCCTGCCCACGTACTGGCAGCTTTCCCTTCATTTACTCATAAATTGGAACTAAGCAATTTCTTTCCATCAGGCGCTGCTGAGGATCCCGCTCTCTCACTTTTCTTACCCTGTCTCCAATGGAGTCATTTATAGTCGTTGGCAGCAATGGGGAGTCCAGTCCAGGCTGGTGAAAGTACTTGGTGGTCTAGAGGTGGTGCGGAGGGACCCTATGAAGCAAGACAGGGTGTGTGTCCATTGCCAGATTAGAAATACATACTGTATGATGAGTATGTATAATGAGCTGATCCTTAGGTCAAAGGCTAATGATTGGGAGGGGTGTTGTTTATACAGAGCGCCTTATTTTTTGGGAGAGACGTTGTTCATGAAAAAAATAAAATATATTTTCCTGACCTTTGGGCTGGACCTCCATTTCTATATACCGTACCATTGTGGCTTTGACACAGTGTCACATGTTTCAGGCTGAGCTTTAGTCCCTTATACAAGTATGGGATCCGGAAACCCATTATCCAGAAAGCTCCAAATTACAGAAAGGCCGTCTCCCATAGACTTCATTGTATCCAAATAATTCAATTCTTTATAAAGTATTTCCTTTTTCTTTGTTATAATAAAACAGTACCTTATACATAGCATACCCTCATAGCAGCTTTGGGTCATTACCTACAGTCTCTCTACACTGACAGTTCAGGGGGGAAGGGGAATTCTGCAGAACCTGCCACAGCACAGAAGAAGACTATTTCCCCTTCCGGTCACTAGGACCCAATATATTTCCCCTTCCGGTCACTAGGACCCAATGTGAGTTCTTGCGAGGGCGGGAAATTCAAATGAGCCGGGTTTGTGCACGTGGGCGGCTATTCGCCTCTTCAGTTCAGCTCCGGCTTCTCCTGCGCCCCCTGCCTGTCTAAGTATGTAATGCGGCTGATTAATTCGCTGGGATATTAACTAAATAAAGCAGGCGGGGACCAATGTCCTGTAACGGGGCTTGTCCCAGCTCAGCTTCAGGTACACTACGTGCTATAATCCAGGCTCCATGGCAAGCCACACCCCCTGTCACCATGGCAACGTCCAAGCCGGCCGGCTCCAGACATTCTGAGCCGAGCACTCGGGCGCGTGGCGGAAGTGACGCACCCCCCAAGCAAGGGAACCCGGAAGTAGAGGGAATCCTGTCACTGGCCGTTAAGGAAGTCCCCCCAGCGGCACCGGAGCCATGAAGCGGGACGTGCGGATCCTCCTGCTGGGGGAGGGTGAGTGGGAATCATGTGACCACTGCTGGGAGGTTCACTCGCGTCCCCATTTGGGGAAGTATAGAGACATGGAGCAGTGTCCGTGTGACCTCTGGCCAGTATCCCTATGTTTGGCATCAGGCTGTGAGGAACTGTCTAATAATTCGAGGTAGTGAAAGTCTAGTAACCCATAGCAACCGACCAACCAATCCAGCTCCTACTGGCCGGCCTGTTGTTGTAATGCAACTTGTGCTCGTCTGTTGTCTCTCATTTACATGATTTCCTGGGGATTGTAGAGCCGACCCCTAATAACTGTCCATGTGTAACACTTGCCTGCTCCTTTTATTGCACTCTGTGGGGAAACCATTGCAGTCTGCAGCGGGATTAGAAACATTGGCACAAGTGCCAGGGAGCCCGGGCTGCTGGGAGAGAACTGCATGGTGGGCTCCAGTGTCGGACTGGGACACCAGGGGCCCCCCAAAGAACCCTTAGACCAGTGGCCCACCAAAAACCTTAGACCAGGGGCCCAACCAAAAAAACTTAGACTAGGGCCCACCAAAAATCATTAGACCAGGGGCCACCCAACAAACCCTTAGACCAGGGGCCCACAGTACTATTATTATTCTTACTCTTCTCACTCAACCTCTATTCTCCTAGTCTCTTTATTTACACATTATAATCTATTATTCCACCTATTTAGCCTCTTTTCTCATAGAAATAGGAAATGGCCATGAAATAGGCCAAATTTTTAGCAGCATGAGGGACCACTAACACCTGGGCCCACCGGGAGTTTTCCTGGTATCCCTGTGGGCCAGTCCAACACTGGTGGGATCCAGTGCAAAGGTTGTGCTCCAGCGCTTGTAAATATCATTACAGCACAGATTATAAATGAAGTGTTAATGAGCGCAGTGGTCTCCCCCCTCATAGATTGAAAAGTCACTATCACGTTATCATGGGGGAGGTAAAGTGCCATATTTTTGCCCTCAAAGTGATAAACAAGCTGTGCATAGGGACATTGAGGATAATTCTTTGCCCTCCCAGTGAATTGCAGAGAATCTGTTTGTAGATAGAGGGTTGCCTGTAGCTGGCAGCATATGGGCACGTCCCTACCTTGTCCATCAATGGGCACAAGTGAGCCTGTATCTAGTGCTGACATTTAGTAAAGGCGACTGCTTATTTCCCTTGTGTGCACAATATTTCATCTCTCTTTATCTGCAAATGTAGATTTAGAGCTGCCCGACTGGCCAACTGTTCACAGGCATAAACTATATTTTTCTCAAAGGCCGCATTGGAAAGCAGATATATAAAATGCTTTAAATCATTTCACATCGCTTAGGAGAGTGATTTGTAAACTTGCCCTGGGCCAGGTACATGCAGGGAGGAGCTTCCTATATTACTCATTCACACTGATTCATCTCTATTCCAAATAAAAGGTGAATGGGAAGGTGTGGGCCCTTGTTCATAGAGATCGGGCAGCGACACTTTAAGGCTTTCATTTACTTTCTTTTCAATGGGACTTCAGCCAATTTGTGACTCGCCATTTAGTTTGAAGCTGAACTAAAGCCTGAAAATGAATATGGTTAGACATGTTACACTTTATACACTATAGCACCCCTATAACAATAATGATCCAGCCATCACTAAAAGGGGTAAGAGTTCAATAAGGACCTGAAGCAACTTTTGGACAGAAACATTTTTTACCCAAAAAAAGGGTGGATCTTGTCTTTGAGTGTCAGGGGCACTGCACATGCTCAGTGTGCTCTAGGCTGCTGTTGAGAAGTTACAATAAGGGGTCATGGGAATCCTTAAACAATTAGCAGTAAGTGAGGTGCCATCTGCTGTAAAAGCTGGAGCTACAGGACTGATTATTTATTAATCATGATGTAGAAATCACTGTTTTTCTGCCATGTCAGGATCTCTGAATTAATTATTAACCAGCCTTTTATTGGGAATATTATATTGTATATATACAGTATATTGTGACTGGGTCTCTAAGATGAACCTGAAGAAGCCCAGAGAATCCCTCCCATGCACAGCTATTTCCCATAACCCTGTATTCCCTCACTTGCTAAACACCATCCAACCCCTTATACCTATCTAATGTATCAGCCTGTACCACTGATTCAGGGAGACAATTCCACATCTTCACAGATCTCACTGTAACAAACCCCTTCCCAATATTTAGGCGGAACCTCCTTTCTTCTAATCGGATTGGGTGAACTCACATCTAGTGCTGTCCCATTAAGGTTATAAGTGGCTTGCATATTTTTATATATTTTCATATTTTTATATATTTGCATATTTTTATATACAGTATTTGCATATTTTAGAAGGCAGCCCTGTGTCTGACATTTCTATATCTTTCTTGTACTGCAGCCCAGGTGGGGAAGACATCTCTGATTATGGCTCTGGTGGGAGAAGAGTTCCCTGATGAAGTAAGTGTGCCGGGTATCCACTAACCCTCTACCTTTATTATGCCAAATTTAGCTTCAGCTATGTGTTCCTCCACCATATGGCAGAACGGTCTTGCAGTAAACCTTCTGTATTGCTGATGGCTTCCTTACTGACCCACGAGAAAGCAATGACTTTGTTGCACACTTGATTGGTCCTTTAAAGGAACAGTTCAGTGTAAAAAATAAAAATTGATAGGCTGTGCAAAATAAAAAATGTATCTAATATAGTTAGTTAGCCAAAAATGTAATGTATAAAGGCTGGAGTGACTGGATGTGTAACATAATAGCCAGAACACTACTTCCTGCTTTTCAGCTCTCTAACTCTGAGTTAGTCAGTGACTATAATGGGGGCCACATGGGACATAACTGTTCAGTGAGTTTGTAATTGATCCTCAGCATTCAGCTCAGATTCAAAAGCAACAGTTATGACCCATGTCCCCCCCCCTCAAGTCACTGACTGGTTACTGCCTGGTAACCAATCAGAGGAAACCAAGAGAGCTGAAAAGCAGGAAGTAGTGTTCTGGCTATTATGTTACACATCCAGTCACTCCAGCCTTTATACATTACATTTTTGGCTAACTAACTATATTAGATACATTTTTTTTATTTTGCACAGCCTATCTATTTAACCTGTTTTTGTTGTTATACTCAACAATTCCTTTAATAAAAACCTAGTGCAGTGGTCCCCAAACTGTGGGCTTGACTGGGGTGCCAGTATGAATTACAGTTAGGATGAGGAGTATGTCTGTTGGCTCTTAGAAATGCCCAGGATATTCTTGTATTGCATTTAGGGATGCACCGGATTTGCATATGGCCGAAACCTTGTGCCTGGCCGAACCGAATCCAAATCCTAATTTGTTTATGCAAATTAGGGGCGGGAAAGAAAATCATGTGATTTTTCATCACAAAAAAAGGAAGTAAAACATTTTTCTCCACATTTTTCTTTTCTGCCCCTTTGGTATAAGGCCTAATCTTTCACTTCGGATTCGGTGCACCCGTAACTGCATTGTATGCATAAATGCTTTCATATGTCTGTAACCATCCTATAAAGTACTGGGGGACCCTAAACAAATGTTGGACATTAAAGTAGCGCTCAGAGTGGAAAAAGTCCAAAAACTACTGCCCTAGTGGAACTAATGTATTTACATTTGAGTTTGCCACATAAAACAGATAACACAAACGCCGGCTCATTTACCAGCACTGGGCACATTTGCATTTGGCTGGTAACCCATAGCAACTAATCAATTATTGGCTTTTTCAGCCAGTGGCAGATATCACAACAAAAACAAAAAAAAAACAATTGTTTGCTGTGGTTACTGCCCAGCGTTAAACATTAGCCCTGTTAATAACTACCAAACCCCCAAACACTCCCCATAAATTGTTACGTTTGTGACCTGCCTATTGCATCTCTTGGGGCCCCTACAGAGTCGCTGACTTGGACTACCCCCTTAAAGGGGCAGTTCACCTTCACAAATAAATTATTTATATACCACAAATAATAAATTCTGCTTGCTTTTTTGTCTTTTTGACTCCATGAATTTTACTAAAGCCTGTTACAGAACAGTTTTTATAATCTAATACATTAGTCCCTGTCAGAAATCAGAAAGCAACTGAACAAAAACCAAAAAGGAATTTTTCCCCCTCTGAGGCAAATTGGAGAGACTTCAAATGGGGTTTTGCCTTCCTCTGGATCAACTGGCAGTTAAGCAGGTTTAAATAGTGTTAAAAGGTTGAACTTGATGGACAAGTCTTTTTTCAACCTAACTTACTATATTACATTATGTGTAGGGTTGCGCCAAATCCACTATTTGGGATTTGGCCGAATCCTTGGTGAAAGATTTGGCCAAATACCGAACCAAATTTGCATATGCAAATTAGGGGTGGGAACGGAAAAAGTGTGAGAAAAAAAAATCTTCTTTTGTGACGAAAAGGCATGTGATTTCCCTACCTGCCCCTAATTTACATATGCGAATTAGGATTCAGCCAGGCACAAGGTTTCGGCCGAATCCTGCTGAAAAAGGCAGAATCCTGGATTTGGTGCATCCCTAATTATGTATCATGTATATTTTTATAAAAATGAACTTGCCCTTTATGACTAGTGCCACACAGGGCTGATTGTTAGCTTGCCAATAAGCACAGGCTGAGAATCCGTTGATTTGCTTGATCCTGTGTCTGCACCTTCAATGCTTGTGATTACAGACACAGGAGGAGGCCAAATAAAAATACAGGCCCAGAATTGGTTCCATATGGCACTAGCTCAATGCTAGTCATTTTCTGGCCTGTCTCTAAACACGTTGGTTTCCATATATTCTCCGGGATATTATTGGTTATTAATAACTGATTGAAAATCTTCATGCATATCGCAGGTTCCATGTCGTGCGGAAGAAATTACCATTCCTGCTGATGTGACCCCAGAGCGAGTCCCTACACACATCGTTGATTACTCAGGTATGTAAAACCTTTGCAGTTTCTCGTGCTGTACTTCATTTGAAAAATATGTGCAGCATTGGTGCCCAGGGGCTTCATTCATTTTCTTGGTCAATAAACAGGCAGCTCCCTGGACGCCTGCACAAGCGAAACCCCATCTGTAATGGTCCGATCTTGCAGAATGCCTTCCATTGCTGATGTTGTATAGTCTCCGCATCCAGCCTGACACTGAGCCCTGTTTTATAATTAAAAAAAAAAAACGCGTTTCGGGAAACATTCGCTTAATCATAGGTATTCCCTTAATCATTAATCATAGCATGCCTTTTATTAAGGGAATGTTTCCCGAAACATTGCTGTTGCAATAAACCCTAATGTTGCAATAAACCCCCTCAAATCTATCTGAAGTGCTGCCTGAATTGCTTAATTGGAAAAAAAAATTCTGTCCAAAAGTTGGGTCAGGCCCTTTTTGAACTCTTACAGAGGTTACAGATGGTGCACCTCCCTGTTACAGGGGCAGATTGTGGACCAAACTTAACGAAAACTTTTTGGGTAAATAATTATGTGCTATATCTGTAACCTCGGTTATAGTTCAGAAAGGGCCTGACCCAACTTTTGGACAGAAAAGTTTTTTTTACCCAAAAAAGGGAACCATTAAAACATTAGCAGAAAGTGAGGTACCATCTGCTATAGAAATAAAAAAAAAAAAAGAGTTGGGTCAGGCCCTTATTGAACTCTAACCACAGTAAAAAAAGGTGCACAGCAAATCTGTAACCTCAGTAAGAGTTCAGTAAGGGCCTAACTCAACTTTTGGACAGAAAAATGTTTTACCCAAAAAAGGTGGATCTTGTTTTTGAGTGTCAGTGACACTGCACATGCTCAGTGTGCTCTAGGCTGCTGTTGAGAAGTTACAATTAGGGGTCATGGGAACCATTAAAACATTAGCAGAAAGTCAGGTACCATCTGCTATAAAAAAATAAATAAAAAGTTGGGTCAGGCCCTTATTAAACTCTTACCAAGGTTACAGATATGTAGAGCACATCCTTGCTACATGGACAGGTTGTGGACCAAACTAGTCCCAATTGTATGCTTCCCAGACAATCTATCACATTTTGGAAATGGTAATCTGCAAATTCACCATATCTGCCAGTGCATCTGAAACCTCTGCTGTTCTGATCATTCAGACTTTAGGAACGGAACAATATAAAGACCATTACTTGCACCCTCCACCCACCCTGTCTGTGACATCATCTCCAATGTCATCAGAGGTAGTGGCTTCTGCAGGCCTGTAGTCACAAGGGTATCCAGAAAAGTGAACCAGCTCTCAACCCCAAATCTTACCATCAATCTCCTTCCATTTAGTATACGGGGGTGGAGGCGATCCTCAGCTCTAAATAAAAAATAAACCTGTTCTACATTTATGACACTGCAAAACTTTATTTTATTGATCTTTGACTTTCAGATCATTAATAAATGATAATATTACAACTCATATCCTTCTGCCAATATTGCTGTTTGCACAAAGAACCTTCCAGTAACCCAGCCACAGATTTTCAGTATAAGCTTCCTCATACTGAAATAAGAAACTTTCTAAATACAATCAATTAAAAATGCTGTACTGTTTCTGAAATAATCAAGTTTATCTTCACTATTCCTCTCTCAGCATCTGTTTCTCTTCATTCTGTCTTCATTCAGCAGTTGGGTGTCAGATGAATGATCCGATATCTTATAGGGGGGGCTCCTTTCATAGCAGATGAATTAGAGTTCACTCAAATAACTGATTCCAGTACAAACAAAATATAACTAAATAATTGACTTTTGTGCAAATTCTGCATGTAGAGAGACAGGATTTCTGGTGATTTTTTTTTTTATAATTCTTTATTTTAATTATCACAGTAAAAGGGATACAGAAAAGAAGGAAGAATAAGGGGATTTGCAATAAGTATAAAACAGCGATTTCACTACACTCAGCTGCAAAATGAAACAACAAGTCTTCTTCAAACATTACAATTACTAACTTAGTTAACGATAATCAGTTAATAACGAAATGATAAGTAAACAATATTATACTTAACCAATAACTGTCTTCATAAAATGTATCCAATGGGACTGGTGATTTTAATAGAGTGAGCTCTAATACATCTTCTAGGCAAAAGGAGCCGCCCTATAAGATAAATTGGATCATTCATTGGACACCCAACTGCTGCATGAAGACAGAATGAAGAGAAACAGATGCTGAGAGAGGAATAGTGAACATAAACTTAATTATTTCAGAAACAATGCAGAATATTTAATTGATTGTATTTAGAAAGTTTCTTAATTCAGTACGAGGAAGCTTATATAAAATTTTTCATTTTCGCGATAGTTTCCCTTTAATTAATTAGGCTAGAAATGTTACATGTTGTGTTTTGGGCTTATTTACTAGTCCATGTTGTCTTTAGCAAAAAAAAAAAAAGGGTTTTAATTCAACGTTTCAGCTCTTAATCGTGTGCTGTCCTCAGGAAGTCCGTGAATTCCGATTCACGTGACATAGCAGCATAGAAACCAGTGCATTCTGCATGAGAATTTATTAATAATCAGCCCTGTAGCATCAGCTTCTATGACAAATCAAATTATGAATCTTGATGACCGATAAGCAGCTCAGAATACACGTGACACAAAAAACATGGTCTAACAAGATCCAAGATGGGGATCTACTCTGGACTACTTAAGGCCTGGATCATTCTTCTGATAGGGCTGCTGAACCCCTGGGCACATCAAATACACCATTTCTAGCCATATTTAATTCTATTCAGACGACTTCCCATTGTGTTTTTCAGAAGTAGAACAGACAGAGGATGAACTCAGGGAAGAGATTGCAAAGGTGAGTTACATTTGTAATTTTTTACCAACACTTTTATAACTTGCTATTACCAGACCTACTGTTTCGACACCCAGACTGACAGGCCTGTATTTATATAAGAATGTTTATTTAGTAGTCTGCATTCCTACAAAAGGGCCTGAGCCTTATATTTGTCCTCCCAAGACTATTGTGTACCAAACAATAGCAAATTTCAACCTTGTTGACGTATAATAATGTCCTCCTCCTCCTCTCTCCCCACAG
The DNA here is from genome assembly GCF_017654675.1 of Xenopus laevis. NCBI lineage: Eukaryota > Metazoa > Chordata > Amphibia > Anura > Pipidae > Xenopus > Xenopus laevis. The sequence goes on along the minus strand of NC_054388.1, from coordinate 107,243,733 downwards.
GCAAACGTTGTGTGTATTGTGTATGATGTCTCGGATTTAGAAACCATTGAAAAGGTGAGCTCCACATAACTATATCGGAGCCTAGGGCAGATCCAGTTACACAATCAGTCAGTAAAAGCACAGGTGCACGCACTTACAATTACTGGGGCTCATTTATAAACAGTGGGCAAATTTGCACCTGGGCAGTAACCTGTGGCGACCAATCGGATGATTGCTTTCAGTGCTCAAACTGCAGCTGGCTGAAAAAAAAGCTAATCACTGATTGGTTGTTATGGGTTACTGCTGAGGTGCAAATTTGCCCGCTGTTTATAAATTTGCCCCTGTGTGTTATTCCCCACTAGTACTTTATAATTCAACTGAGAAGTGCCCCAACAACACAAACGAATGCTTTTCAGGCTGCAAATGCTTCTTGTGTTTGTCAACATGGCACTGCTGGATTTGGGTCATTATTTGCAGCCCATCAGCCTTCGATTTGGGGCAGGAATTTGATCTGGACAGAGATCTGTGTGAAGTGCAGGGCTGCAATTAGAAATAGTAGAACCCCATACTACTTCGTTAACAGTGCCCTCCCTTTTAGCAGCCCCGGCTATTTGCCAACTGCCATGTGGGCCCTGTAAAAGGAGGCACAGCTGAAAAAAAAAATAATATTGACAACCCCCCAGTCTATCCCAGTTTCACCCATACTTTGAAACACACCCATTGCCTGCCCACTTCTGCGACAAGATTTACTGCATTTGCTATCCATAAATTTTCTGATTATTCCGACCACCAAGTAGTCAAGGAAGTTGTCAGGAGAAAGAAAGAGGCTGCTCTCATGTTCTTCTGCTTAGGAAAATAATTAGGAACCTTTCTCAAATCTTTCCTAAGCAGAAGAACATCAGAGCAGCCTCTTTCTTTCTCCTGACAACTTCCTTGACTACTTGGTGGTCAGACTGGTGGGAAACTGACCAGCAGGTGGCGCTGTTGTAACAAAATTCATTCATATTAACAGTACATGTATCCCTTAATATCTTGGAATAAAAACAAAATAAATAATGAATGTACATTACAAAAGTGCTTAGAATAGCCTCCTCATCAATTTTACATTCACTTATTTTAAAGGTTTACTCATCCTTCAAAGCCAATTATCATAGTTTTTACTTGCTCAGCTGGAAAAATTAGCTGATCCCAGGTCACATGTAAGAGAATGTGGGAAGACCATATATGTGGCAAAAGTGACCTCAGCCCACTCATATGCCCTTACTTTAACTATAATTTAATCAGCTTGGCAGTGTTTAGCCATCTTTTATATGTGCTCTTAATAAAGTGCCTTTTCCAGATTGCTTCAAAATGGATTCCCATGGTGAACGACAAAGCAGAACGAAACTCCCGGTAAGGATGTTCTACAATGAGGGGTTTGTGCTTTCTTTGTTTTTTACACAGTTGTATTCTCTGAACCTCCGATAACATGTGTCTGTCTCTTACTTAGGCTTCCCATAATCCTAGTGGGGAACAAATCAGACCTTCAGTGTGGCAGCTCCATGGAATCCATTCTCCCTATCATGAACCAGTTCTCTGAGATTGAGACTTGCGTGGAGGTAATCAGGGGCATGCTCCAATCAGATCTCAAAAAACACGCTATAAGATGGTCATTAAGTATTATGGAGGCCAATGATTTTGGCTGCATTTCCACATAGGTGCTACCAATACCCAATCACAGCCCTTATTTGGAATATGCTGGAAGTTTTTGCATGCTTGTGTTGCCCTCCAACATTATTTTATACTTTTGTGTGGCTCATGGGTAAAAAAAGTTGGGGACCCCTGATTTAGACGTAAGTGCTAGCCGGTAACCAAATTGCCTTTTGGCTTCGGATTAGCCCTGAAGGGAATTTGGGATTAGCTAATACCGGAGTGAGTGGGGAGGAGGTCCCACAGATTCTTGTTGCATTTATTCCAGATAGATACCGAGAACTTTATTGCATTGGGAGTAGAGTAGTGAAAGGGTATCTTAAAATCTTGCGTAAATTGCTGATGTTATAGGGATGTGTATATAAAATGCTTATTTTTGTGCCCATCTTGTGGGAGGTGTAGCTTGTGTCCACGCTAAGGTCTGCCGTAATTGAGCTGCTTCATAATATTTATATATACCTGACACTAAAACTGATATTAGTATCCTGTCTTTAGAGCCTTTCCAGATGAGCCGTTAGATTTCCTTCTGAATGTCGCTCAGGGTGGCAGTGGGGATAGAAATGGGTCTCAAATAAATAGGGATGCACCATAAGGGTTCGGCCGAACCCCCGAATCCTTTGTGAAAGATTTGGCCGAATCCTAATTTGCATATGCATATTAGGGGTGGGAATGGGAATACATTTTTTACTTTTTTTGTGACAAAAAAGTCACAAGTTTTCCCTCCCCGTCCCTAAAAGGCCGAATCCTGGCTGAATCCCGAACCGAATCCTGGATTTGGTGCATCCCTACAAATAAATGTAGTAGATAAGGTAATATGTTCATTTTGACTGCACCCATTTGGGAGGCCAAGGATTTTTAATGTAAAAACAGATATTTGTATTTTAATGTAGGAATGTGTTTTCCTTTCTAGTGTTCAGCCAAGAACCTAAAGAATATTTCTGAGGTTTTCTACTATGCTCAGAAGGCAGTATTGCACCCAACAGCCCCGCTGTATGACCCGGAAGAGAAGCAGGTGAGTAGCCAGCAAAGGGAGCCAACTGTGTTAAGTTAATGGGTTCAATTGCAAATAAAGAAGGTGCATTGCACCAGAGCATTTATCCAAAGCAACCCTATCAGATGTTGGACATTTTTTTTTTAATGTAAAGCAGATTTGCAGTGGTGCAATGTAACCTCCATGTTTGTAACTGAGCCACAGTATGGTTCCAAGACATTTAACCTCTGCTGAGTTTGGCTGGAATTGGGGAGTAAAGGTTTTCTTATTATTATTGTTTATAGGCTGTTATGAAGGGTTTCTGCAATTGCTTTAACCCAGATGTTGGTATGCGCCTGACTGTGAGTGAATCTGAATGCAGAGCAGCAAGTTGCACTGTAACAAATGTATATTTATGAGTGGCTTAAACGCAGCACAATACACTAAACAGGCAGCCAGCTGTGAGCGTGACTTCAGCCATGTTCCCCCAGCCATTAGCAGCATTGTACTAGAATATGGTAACCTTTGCAGCAACCATTGAATCTGATTAATCAGCCTTATTGTTGCAGCGCTCTCAGAGGGGGAAGGCAAGTGACATCAGCGCTGACAGGGGACAAAGCCTGCGTATTGTGTAAGTTTTCTTGGCTTCTTATTAAGTATTTCTGTTCTAGCTGAGACCACAGTGCAAAAAGGCCTTAACTCGAATCTTCACCATCTCTGACCAGGACAACAATCAAATCCTCAGCGATGAAGAGCTCAACTTCTTCCAGGTATCTTTCGCAAACCTGTAACCAAGCTCTACAATGTAGATTCCGGTCCTTTAATTGGATATAAACCCCAAAGTGAATGGATGTAAACTTACTTTAGAGTAGAGACCCACACAGTTTTGTTTTAGTAGACTCGTATCTGACCCATACCCTCATACCGGCCCCAGCACACTTCTGCCTGACCCTGCCTGAAAATAGTATTTTTTTTAATATCGATAATTTATTTTATATGGCTTGTGAGTAACATGTTGCTCACAACCCCCCTTGGCTGTTGCTCCCAGTGGCCTCAAAGCAGGTGCTTATTTTTGAATTTCAGATTTTGACGTTTTGTTGCATTAAAACCAAACTGCATTAAAGCCTAACCAACTGTACTGCCAAACAGAGCCTCCTGTAGGCTGCCAATCCAAATAGCCAATCACAGCCTTGTTTATGTTGCTCCTCAACATAAAATAATAAATAAAAAAGGTTGGGACCCTACTCTACACTGAACTATTACAGTGAATATTATTGTGTTTCTTTCCCTCTTCCATCTCTCCTCTCCTCAAATGACTTTGATTACTCTCATGTTTCTGGCTTGTCACTGGTCTCATTTCTGTTATTGTTTTCACACCTCTCTTCCTGGGAGGCAGCAGTCGAGCTTTGGGAACCCTTTAGCTCCTCAAGCACTGGAAGATGTGAAGATGGTGGTAAAGAAGAACACAGCAGACGGAGTACGAGAGAATGGACTGACGTTGAATGGTACAGAATACGATGGAGGGTGGCTCATGGCCCGTTTTCATATCCGTATTATTTAATATTTATTCGGTTTCACAGGCTTCTTATTCCTCAACACTCTCTTCATCCAGCGCGGCCGCCATGAGACCACATGGACCATCTTGAGACGTTTCGGATATGACGATTCACTGGAACTAACAGATGACTACCTCTACCCACCGTAAGTGACATAGTACAGCCAACTGAACCCCTCTATCAGCCTGTAGTTGTGGGAGCTGGGCTGGCTGTGATTTCTATCTCACTCACTCTCTCTGACGCACACTATACATTCATTTTTATTTTCTCTTTGTCTAATGGAAGTATTACAAGATGAGGGTATTTACTTCCTCTAACTCATATAAAGGGTAACGGCACAGCTGAGGCTGCCATTGTGTTACACTGATTAGACACAGCATTCCTTTCCCATAGCTCTCCAATGCAATGGCATAATAACACTTTTTGAAGAGACAGATTGCAAGTGTCTGTCTGAAGAACCTGACCTCAGCGAAACGCGTCAGGTGTGTGACATCACTTTCGGTCTTAGTAGTGAGTAGATGTACAAGTGGAGCACACGGGAGAGTGAGACGCCAACAGAACCCATCTCTTTGTATTGCAAAGGTTCACCTCCATGATCTGCACTATAAGACTGGATTGTTTGATATAGCTCAGAAGTGTGACTTATAAAATGGAATACCCTGGAGTTGATATTGATGTGCTGTTTTAAAATCAGGAATCTTGTAAATTGCCAATCATACCAGAGAGTGGAGAAGCCACATACTGATTGCAAAAAACACTGTTGCATCTTATTTTAATTCATTTTACCTTTTGAAGCAAGCACTACAAGCACCTTGTTTGACTTAATTATAATTTTATTTCGGAGATAGCACTTTGTAGAAATCACTATAGACCTTTAGAACACACAATAAAAATCTGTGCATAGACTTTCTATGGTTAAAGACACACACACAGATTAATGCTGTAACACTTTGGTGACTGCACTGAATAGTAACAATATTGCACTAGGTCCGGTAATTTGTTTTTTTCCATAGCCTGTGGTGCTGATCTATAATTGTATGTTGATTTGGTGATCCATTGGAGGAACTGTGAAAAAGATCAGCAAAGGAAAACATTCTGAGGGTTTACTTTTCCTTTAAATTTTGCAAATTTTGTTTGTTTTTGCAATTTTTATTCTGTTATACATTTTGTCTAGGAGTTAAGACCAGGGGGAATTGCATGCTGGTAATAGAATACTCCATAGTAGAGTCATCACAGCTTTTCAGATACAGATATTAGATGTGCCACAGAAACCATGGGGATCTAAAGGTGGCCATAGACGCAAAGATCCTATCGTACGAATCGAGGATTCGTATGATTTTCGGACCGCGTGTGGTGAGTCCCGACATTTTCCGTCCGGCGGAGATCGGTTGTTTGGTCTATCGGACAGATTTGATTTTGTCCCGACAGTCCCACCAGAGCCCATTGCGCTCTCATCGTAAAGCCAAACGTTCAGATTACCCCCGATATAGCCATGCTCGTTAGTGGCATATCGGGGAAAGATCGGCTCATTTGGCGATGTCGCCAAACGAGCGGATCTTTGCGTCTATGGCCATTTTAACAGAGGGGAGCTAACAGAGGGGAGCTAACAGAGGGGAGCTAAAGGTGGCCATAGACTCAAAGATCCGATCATTTGGCGACATCGCCAAACGAGCGGATCTTTCCCCGATATGCCACTAAAGGTGGCCATAGACGTAACAATTACGATCTTTCTTGGAAGAGATCTTTCCAAGAAAGATCGTTCGTTTCAATACACACGTGTAGAGCTGAAGGTGGCCATAGACTTAAAGATCCGCTCGTTTGGCGACATCGCCAAACGAGCGGATCTTTCCCCGATATGCCACTAAACTGCATGGCTATATCGGGGGTAATTCGAGCGTTCGGCCGGCCAAACGCTCGAATTACGATGCGCCAAACGGCTCCGACGGGTCGGTCGGGTAAAAATCCAACCTTCCCGATCTATATCGTGGCCAGATATCGATCGCGAAGACCCGTCGGAAGCCCCCATACACGGGCAGATAAGCTGTCAAATCGGTCCAAACGGCCGATATCGGCAGCTTTATCTGCCCGTGTATGGCCACCTTAACAGTGGGGATCTAACAGAGGGGAGCTGGATTTTGGAAGGCGTCACCCTAAGCCCGCAGTGCCAGCCAATTCTGCGTTCACCGTTGACTCTGCATGGTCCTAGCGCTGGCACTGCCCGGACCATCCCCACGCCAGCGCTCTCAAGCATCCGAGCACTGGGGAGCTTTGAGTCCTCAGTGCTCCTTAGGGAAGTGGCTGGGTGGCATGCCACCCCTAAAGTTTTGCCTCCCTAGGCCCGGGCCTTTGTGGCCTCGCCAAAAATCCCAGCCTGTCTGCAAACAGGAAGTGCTGGCATTGTAAACCAGAAATGACATCTTTAGAAGTAGGCATGGACAGAATCATACGTAAAGGAGTAAAACTCACTATTGAGAAGACTCACAACCTGCAGAACCGACCCGCATCTATACCCGCAACCTGCAGGTTACCTGGTTGTTTTTTTCAGGTAACCCTGCAGGACTCTACTGGGTGGCTGCTGTTTCTTTCCTATCCCTGTTGCACTTCCCTCGTTTCCTTTTACACATGTAACTGCAACTCTCTCCTCATCCTGCAGGTTGCGCATTCCTCATGATTCTTCCACAGAACTCAACCACTTCGGCTACCAGTTCTTGCAGAAGGCTTTCGAGAAACACGATCTGGTGAGAAACGCTGAAAAAAATTCCTTTTTTTTAATATTCTTTGCTACAGAAAAGGGGAATAGAAGCCAGACACTTGGTTGTAGGTCTGTAGATGTACCACCTGATTATGTGTACTGATATGTAGAAGTGGCAACCAATCAGATGTTTCTATAATAGCACTAGGCTGTTGGTGGCTTATAACTGATTGGTTTATATGGGTTACTAGAGCTGGTGCAACCTTTGCAAACATGTTTCCAGGCTGCTCGATTCACATAATAATTGTTGACATAAAATTTGTACAAGTTGGCCATTTACTGCTGCCTTCTGGGAGCAGTAAAGCCCTAACGACATATAAGTAATACGAGGCCGAATGATTTTTGATGGCAGCCTTGCCCGCATTGCACAGACCAGCCCCACCGTTTTTGAACTTGCGATCTGTCATCAGGCATTTTTTTTTTTTTTTGGATAATTATTTTTATTGAGTTTTCACATTTCCAATAAAACAAAAGAAAACAAAGGATATTATAGCAATCATAATAGATCTGGCAGTTAGTCATTACAAATGAACATAAGGATTTTTTTATATTATACAGAGAGTTAGTAAAAGATTGGGAAAAGAAATAAAAACACTTTATGTCCTTATACTTTATTATACTATTCTTGAAAGACGTTCATTTACCCAAACAGACCAAACTTTTTTGGGCAGCCTCTTATATAAAATGTGACTTTGTATAGAGGAAGGTATTGGTTGACTAGATCAGGCCATTGTTATCAGGCATTTTAGTGGATCCCTACTGTGTCTAATACTAGACCAGAATTGGACATGGAAAAATACCCCCCATGAAATATATTTAGTTTCACATAATTGAGATGTTTCTTATTGATAGTAATTCTACCTCTTTCTTAAGGATGGAGACGGTGCTCTCAGCCCCTCAGAGCTGCAGAGTTTCTTCAGTGTCTTCCCATACACTCCCTGGGGTCCCGAATTACCCAGCACAGTTTGCACTTCAGAAGGGGGCAACTACTTGCCCTTGCACGGATACCTCTGCCAGTGGACGTAAGCTTCTACTCCCTCTCTTTGTCCCAGTGTTTGTATTTTATATATATATCTATAGTTTATATAAACAAGCTGCTGTGTAGGCATGGGGGCAGCCATTCAAGCACAGGATACACAGTAGATAAAAGATAAGTACTACTATAGTTTATATAAACAAGCTGCTGTGTAGCCACGGGGGCAGCCATTCAAGCACAGGACACACAGTAGATAACAAATGAGTACTACTATAGTTTATATAAACAAGCTGCTGTGTAGCTATGGGGCAGCCATTCAAGCACAGGATACACAGTAGATAACAGATAAGTACTACTATAGTTTATATAAACAAGCTGCTGTGTAGCCACGGGGTAGCCATTCAAGCACAGGATACACAGTAGATAACAGATAAGTACTACTATAGTTTATATAAACAAGCTGCTGTGTAGCCATGGGGGCAGCCATTCAAGCACAGGATACACAGTAGATAACAGATAAGTACTACTATAGTTTATATAAACAAGCTGCTGTGTAGCCATGGGGGCAGCCATTCAAGCACAGGATACACAGTAGATAACAGATAAGTACTACTGTAGTTTATATAAACAAGCTGCTGTGTAGCCATGGGGGCAGCCATTCAAGCACAGGATACACAGTAGATAACAGATAAGTACTACTGTAGTTTATATAAACAAGCTGCTGTGTAGCCATGGGGGCAGCCATTCAAGCACAGGATACACAGTAGATAACAGATAAGTACTACTATAGTTTATATAAACAAGCTGCTGTGTAGCCATGGGGGCAGCCATTCAAGCACAGGATACACAGTAGATAACAGATAAGTACTACTATAGTTTATATAAACAAGCTGCTGTGTAGCCATGGGGGCAGCCATTCAAGCACAGGATACACAGTAGATAACAGATAAGTACTACTATAGTTTATATAAACAAGCTGCTGTGTAGCCATGGGGGCAGCCATTCAAGCACAGGATACACAGTAGATAACAGATAAGTACTACTGTAGTTTATATAAACAAGCTGCTGTGTAGCAATGGCGGAAATTGAAAAAAGTCTATATGGCACAGGTCAAATAGTGGATAACAGATGTGTGTGACAATAAAGAGTCTTCTTCTCTGTGGCAGGTTGGTGGCTTATTTAGATGTGCATCGGTGTCTGGAACATCTGGGTTACTTGGGTTACCCAATCCTGTGTGAGCAGGACAGCCAGACGCACGCCATCACAGGTGGGTAGCATGTTTGTACATCTTGTGGGTGATTTTGGCTAGCACATACTAGCTGTCTGGTGTCTATGGGGCAGTACCCAGCCTTCCCAGTTCCCAGCCCAGCTGCCATTGACAAGTGACACCTCAAACTCCCTTTAAAGGAACAGTTCAGTATACAAATAAAAAGTGGGTAAATAAATAGGCTGTGCAAAATATAAAATGTATCTAATATAGGCTGAAGTGACTGGATGTGTAACATAATAGCCAGAACACTACTTCCTGCTTTTCAGCTCTCTTGGTTTCCACTGATTGGTTACCAGGCAGTAACCAAGAGACTTGAGGGGAAGTCACATGAGTCATATCTGTTGCTTTTGAATCTGAGCTGAATGTTGAGGATCAATTACAAACTCACTGAACAGTTATGTCCCATGTTGCCCCTCTTTATAGTCACTGATTAACTCAGTCTCAGCTGCGATGAGTAACATTAATCGGCATAAAACAAAAAAAGTCAGATAGCCCTCACAATAGCATATGTGCTAAATCCTTTGTGTTTTATTGAGATCTTCGCACAACGTTTCGGGGGTTCCTCCCCTTCCTCAAGTGCTCTCACCTACAAAGGGGGAGGAACCCCTGAAATGTTGAGTGAAGATCTCAATAAAACACAAAGGATTTAGCACATATGCTATTGTGAGTGCCATCTGACTTTTTTTTGTTTTATGCCGATTAATGTTATCGCCACATTGAATTTTACACAGAACTTTGGACTTTTAGTATTATAAGGAGAACTACCCCCCAATAATAAAAAAAAAGCCTACCCACTACCCTATATAGTCCCCCCTGCTCCCCCCCCCCACGTGGGTGATTACCCATGTTAGGAGTTTTTATTATTGAGGGGTTTAGTTCTCCTTTAAGCTTATCTCTTCAACTTTTCCAAAGCAATGGCTTATCATGATCAACAAAAGTTGCCCATGTGTCATTAAAGGTAGCACCAAAGTTGCTGATCTCATCTACAGAATAAATCTTTACAGCAGTATTCAGAGCCTTGATGTGCTAATGTAATCATGGCATTTGCCCAGGTATATCACCCCCCATAGCAACCAATCATTTTCAAGCAGCTGACTGGTAAATGATTTGTTGCCATGGGTTACTAGGCCTGTAGCAGAGTTTGCCCCTTTCTTTATATCACCCCATCAGTTTGAAACAGAAGGTCTGACCACTGATGTCTGTCACAGAAGCCATAGCGATGTCTTGGTTATGGGCCTGAGCAAATTTATTGGCCAATCAGATGAGACTTAGACCACCCAATGCATTTCAGTTTTTTTTTCTCGTGTGATGTGCTGTTATATAAGAAGCAATACTCTATGAATACCTTGAGTGTATTCATAGATACTTTACTATTATTTCTTTCATGTCTGCACAGTCATTTCATTATTTGCTCTGTGTGTTCCCATAAACCTTGAATGAGTTTCCCATCATTGAGCCTGGGCTGGGGCACCTTCACGGTGTGATCATCTCATCAGGCTCAAGGACCCAGTCGCTGGTCCGAAACTCACTATTCCAGGGCTGATCTGAGCCGGCTCCCGACTTCTGCACAAGCCTTATTTAATAAAATCCACTCAGCAGTACTGCTGCTTCCAGGCTTTACACTTGATTTAGCAAGCGCTCTCATACTCTCCATTAATAAGATTTATTGCTGCAAGGATTTGGACTAACTGCACCAGTAACTATGCAGTCATTTGCAGTATTAATGTGTGGTTTCACATATCATCACCCTGATTGTATCTGCAGACTAACTTTGCTTTGACAGCAATACTGAACATTTTCAGTGGGTAAACAAATGGGTGCCACCTCAAGCCTTCACATGGTCACAGAATGTCTTCTAATATCCTTATCATTTACAGTAGGGGGTACATTATCCCTTATAATACATGAGTGATACTCAGAGTTCCCTGTATAACTCGGCCTGCAGCCTTGTGCCTTTATATGGTCACAGAACCCCTCAGTGACTTCTAATATCCTTATCATTTACAGTAGGGGGTACATTATCCCTTATAATACATAAGTGATACTCAGAGTTCCCTGTATAACTCAGCCTGCAGCCTTGTGCCTTTATATGGTCACAGAGCAACCCCTCAGTGACGTCTAATATCCTTATCATTTACAGTAGGGGGTACATTATCCCTTATAATACATGAGTGATACTCAGAGTTCCCTGTATAACTCAGCCCGCAGCCTTGTGCCTTTATATGGTCACAGAACAACCCCTCAGTGACTTCTAATATCCTTATCATTTACAGTAGGGGGTACATTATCCCTTATAATACATGAGTGATACTCAGAGTTCCCTGTATAACTCAGCCTGCAGCCTTGTGCCTTTATATGGTCACAGAACAACCCCTCAGTGACTTCTAATATCCTTATCATTTACAGTAGGGGGTACATTATCCCTTATAATACATGAGTGATACTCAGAGTTCCCTGTATAACTCAGCCTGCAGCCTTGTGTCTTTATATGGTCACAGAACAACCTCTCAGTGGCTTCTAATATCCTTATCATTTACAGTTCCTATCTATGAACATAGAGAACTGGTTTCCACTTACTTTCCTCTAAACCAGGAGATAAAACTTGCTATAATTTTTTTATTCTAGGGAATATTTATTGTGCTTTAATCTTACAGACCTGTGTCTCACGGGGAGATCCCGCTGGCAGAGCTCTGCTAATGTAATCGCTATGTGAAAAGGGAGTCGCAAGGGTTTTTCAAGCCCAGAAATCTTAACCTCTTCATTGCCATGAGGGCCCTCACTGTAGTGGTGTAGAAGTCCCTGAATAGGCAGCAGCGGGAGAGGAGATGAAAGGGTGCTTGCTTCTACAGTCGGGTGCTGAACCTCCAGCTTTGTGTCCCTGTTGTACTTTTGTCGTAGGTAAATACAGTGCAGTCGTAGTATAAACACAGGATAATATTTATCTTCATTTTGTGCCGTAGTGATGAGAGAGAAGAGTATAGACTTGGAGAAGGGGCAGACGCAGAGAAACGTTTTCCTGTGCAGAGTCATCGGTCCTTGTGGGACGGGCAAGTCGGCCTTTTTACGAGCCTTTCTGGGGCAGAGTCTGGAGGTAAGTAGTAAACATAGTAAACATCCTTATGTTTATTATGTCCTTTCTCTATTCTCTGCCCACATCTCTCATCATATCTGATCAATTTCTTCTCTCTCTCCTCAGGAGCAGCGGCAGAGCAACAAGCCGCCCTCGTTCTACTCCGTGAATACAGTGTTGGTCGGTGGCCAAGAGAAGTATCTCATTGTGAGTTATTGGGCCGAGCAATGGGATAAGGACTCCGGGGCTGTGGATCATATCGTTACTGGCAATGAACAAGGCTAATTAATGGGACAATGTGCCTCTCTTTAATGGGTTTCGGGAACAGTTTATGCTCGGCTCTTATCCCGGGTTAAACAAGGCTGGGCCTACATCTGGCTGATACTTTGCTGATAAGTTTTTGCTTAGTGAGGAGCAACGAGCATTCATTCTTTCTTCATGATCATGTGTTCGCCAAAGATGCATTTCCAACCTAGTATGGCAGCTCCCACACACACATGGCCACCATTAGAAATCACAGGCCCCGTACAAGATTTTCTGGGCCCAGCCCCCATCCCAAATCCCGCCCACACCACAGTAAAAAGGTCACACAGCCATCAGCGCTAAAAATGGAAAATCCCCCACAAGTTATACTGTAAAAAGCCATTGATGATCAGGGCCCCCCTTATAAGTTAAAAACAAAAAAACATTGACACCAGGGCCACCCATAAAAGTTTTTAAACAATCATTGGTGGTCAGGCCCCTCATAAAAGTTTTTCAAAAAACATTGGTGGTCATGGCCCCCCTTTACAATTTAAAAAAAAAAACATTGGGGGCCCCATAGAATATTTTTTTTTAAAAAAATATTGGTGGCAGGGGCCTATAGAGTAATAATACATTGGTGGCCAGGGGTTTAATAAAAAACATAGACATTGGTGTTCAGTTGAACTGAACTAGTGGCTTTGGGGCTTTAGCTTTGGCTCCTTTCATGGCTTCAGGTCTTTTTGCGGCTTCAGGACTTCAACTTCGGCTCCTTTCGTGGCTTCAGGTCTTTTTGCGGCTTCAGGACTTCAACTTCGGCTCCTTTCGTGGCTTTGGTTTTTTCACAGCTTCGCGTCTTCAACTTTGGCTCCTTTCATGGCTTTGAGTCTTTTTGTGGCTTCGGAACATTTCGTGGCTTAGGGTCTTTTTTGTGGCTTCAGGACTTCAGCTTCGGCTTTTTCCGTGGCTTTGTTTGTTTTGGGGCTTCAACTTCGGCTCCTTTTGTGGCTTTGGGTCTTTTTGTGGCTGCAGGACTTCAGCTTCGGCTTTTTTCGTGGCTTTGTTTGTTTTGGGGCTTCAACTTCGGCTCCTTTTGTGGCTTTGGGTCTTTTCGTGGCCTCGGGACTTCAACTTCGGCTCCTTTCATGGCTTTGAGTCTTTTTGTGGCTTCAGGATTTCAACTTCGGGTCTTTACGCGGCTTTGGCTCTTCAGCTCTTTGGGAATTCGGCACTTCAGCATGATTTTGGCGCTGTCAAGGGGGGCTATTTTGAAAAGTGCAGCACAGATGGGCCCCCCTTTAGGCCCGGTACAACAATACCCCCTGTGCCCCCCTGTTGCCGGCCCTGCCCACACATAGACATAAATGTTATCATGAAACAACAGTGAATGTAAAACCTTCTCACCGTGTCCCTCAACTACTTCAAACGGCGCCTTGTCACAGAGGAGCAAATCAATTAACAGCAAAACCTAATCAACCTAATTAAAAGAACGCGTTAGAAACCCCCAATGATTGGCCTCACTTTAACATTCCCACATTGAATTGGCAGAGATCCCCCCCCCCCATTCTGATGCAAATAAAATGGGGTTTCATCTGCGCATCCTACAGGGCTGGAGGTTTGTGTCCCTCCTGTACAACAGCATTGTGCCAATGGCATCCAGAAAACAGCTGGATATGAAATCTAATTGGCTGATCGTGAGGCATTTATCAGGAATACCCCTTTGGCTGCTTTTTATTGCACCATGATGCCAGGATTTACCTGGAGGCCCTCGAAATGTAATGGAGGGCATTCAGTTGGCAGGCCCCATAATATACTAATAATATTGTACTTATGAGTTATGATATTGTACTTATCATATTGGACTTATAATATTAGACTTATTATATTGTACTTGTGATATTGTACTTGTGATATTGTACTTGTGATATTGTACTTATAATATTGTACTTATCATATTGTACTTATGATATTGCTTCTCGGCAGCTGTATGAAGTGGACGTGGACACTGAGTTCTTGAAGACTTCCGACTCTCCCTGTGACGTGGCCTGTTTAATGTACGACGTCTCTGACTCCAAGTCCTTCAACTACTGTGCCAGCATCTACAAGGTGAGGGGGGGTCCTAATTACCTACTTTGCACCATTTCTTAGCAGTTCAGATACATGATCAGCACCTGATCCGAATAATGGATCTTATAATGCCATTTTCATTTCCTTTAAGGAGACATATAGGATAAAACCCCTAATTTTGTAGGCAATTATAAGAAATATATGATGTGACTTTTACATGGTGCTAAAAATTAATATTATCTTTAAAAAATCGCCCCTGTATTAGAGCTCCCTATAGATGTTCTCTGGTCCCTTTTTCAAATGAGGGGTGGGCGTGTCCTAACCAAAAGCACAGTAGGAGGGGGACAGCCAATCACAGCCCTGCAGTCTCACAAGCACAGACAGGCTTCAGTTCCCTGTCAGGTCCTGCTAGCTGCTGATTGGTTCCTGTCCTACAGTGCAGTGAGCTGAGTGCAGAAATATTTAATAATAATATTCAATAAATCAGACTGAAACACGACTGTTTTAAACACAATTTTTCTAATTGTAAATAAGTATAAAACACTGTTATTTTTGACACAAAATGTCTCCTTTAGGGTCGTGTTTCTTACCACTCTTCTCCATTTTCCCCGTAACAGCAGCACTATATGGACAGCCAGACCCCGTGCCTGTTTGTGGGCTGCAAGTATGACCAGGGAGAGGTGAAACAGCAGCACGGCATTTCCCCCGTAGAATTCTGCCACAAGCACCGACTGCCGCCTCCCTACCATTTTACCTGCCAGGGCCCCCCGGACAGAAGCATCTTCAGCAAACTCGCCTCTGCCGCTGCTTTTCCGTAAGTACCAGTAGGGCAGGGGGTTGTGGGAAAGCTTTGCTGGTCAAACGATATATTACTGGGGTCCCCTGCACTGACACCTCCTCTCCCCTCTTCCCCAGACATGTACATGACACAGAGCTCAGCGCCGCCTCCTTTTGGTTGCGAGTGGCATTGGGTGCGACCGTCGCTGCCGTCGTGGGATTCACCCTCTACAAGTCTCTCCTGAGAAGCAAATAATCTCCCAGACTTCCACTTATTCACCAATCAAGATAAAGCTGCCCTAGAAACACTCTCCGCCTCTCTCCTTCCTCCGTTGCTAATCACCGGGAGGGGCTGAAGAGAACACAAGGGGCCATTTCTACTTCCGACAGTAACAGGCTTCCGCCTCCTTCATTCTAACCCCATTCCCTTCTAATAGACTAAAGGGACCACAGTTGTCATCTCAACTAATTGTAACTGCTCTGCTTCCCTTTCAGCTGATGAGACCGATGGAAACCTTTTTACACTCATTTGTATCTGCCTTATTCCCTTCTCCCAGCAGAGCTGCCCCAAATAACACCAAAGTGAATTAACTGCACTGACGCTGATGTTTAGATGAGGCTTTTGTATCCTCTGACCTATGTTTGTCCCGACTCCTCCTGAACCAACATTTCCCCAAACCGATCATGTGAAAAGAATGTTAATCTTTTAATCTGTTCATATATAACTTACACACCTATCCCTCCTTCTCCCTCTTCCTCTGTCCCTCTCCATCCCTTTCTCTCCCTCCTTCTCTCTCATTCCCTCTCTCGCCCCCGTCCCGCTCTCTCTCCCTCCCTCTCTTCCTCTCTCCTCCTCTCTCCATCCCTTTCTCTCCTTCCTTCTCTTGCCCCTGTCCCTCTCTCTCTCTCCACCCCTTTCTCTCCCTCCCTCTCTCTCTCTTCCTCTCTCCTTCCCTCTCTCTCCCCCCCTCCCTCTCTCTCTCTCCACCCCTTTTTCTCCCTCCCTCTCTCTATATGTCTATATGGTGCTGATATATCAAGAGCAGATAAGAGGTTTCTGATAGTGAAAGCCAATGCCTCCCTCTCTTATCTACTATTCCTGGCAGTACAGGTGGGGGTTACCCTCTTCAATCCTCTCATCAGTGTTAACAATTCCATTTTATTCAACGTATTGACTCCTTATGATGCTGCTCGAGTCTCCTAGTGCCAGTGCGGCCCCACAGTTGACCCAACTACTTCTCACTGTGTTGCAGGAGACCACGTTTCAAAGTGACCTGCAGTTTTGCTCCCATCCAGCGGGACTAAGATGAGCTCTTGGGACCCTGGAGTCTCGGTGATCTATGATGTGCGTTTATGTTTTATATCATCACAACTAGGGATGCACCGAATCCACTATTTTAGATTCGGCTGAACCCCTGAATCCTTTGCGAAAAATTTGGCCGAATACCAAACCAAATCCTAATTTGCATATGCAAATTAGGGATGCGAAGAGGAAAACATTTTGTTACTCAATTTCCCTCCACACCCCTAATTTGCATATGCAAATTATAATTTGGTTCGGCCGGGCTGAAGGATTCGGAACTGACTGGTTGCCACATTGTACAGGCGCAGGTCTTTTTGGTTTTTATCAGATCAATCACGTTTTTTTCTTTTTGTTATTTATGAACTAAAGGATAAAAATTGTATCGCAAAGGGAGACCACGATTTTACTTTGTTTTTATGTCAGTAAAGAATAAAGACCTATTTTAATTACTTTTCCCTGGTCCCGTGTGTGATTTTTTGGCAAGGGGCTGGTGTTATTCCAGGAAGAAGAAGGAACAAGCAGTGGAGTTTTGAAGAAAATGGTGTATTACGGACTGTTCTACCCCGAGGCTGGTTTTTGTGTCTCTCATTGAAAGATGAAGCATTTCCCCCCCTGGATAATGCAGTTCTGTTATCAAAGCAACAATGACAGTTCAGACAAGACCAAAGCTTTAAGAGCTGACGCCCCACTTTTTCCAAGGGGAACCAATTATTAGCCCAATGGTCATCTTGGTGGTAGTAAAACCAGTAAATGTTGAACATATGGCCACACCCCGTTTGTGCTCAACTTGCCTACGACCTGAACGCAAAACACATCTTTCCATTTTTAGGGGTTTCGGCTCCCACAGGGCCCCTAATTGTACCTTCCCCCCCCCCCCCGGTGGCTGTTAAGTTGGCCATACAAGTGGATCGTTCCCCAATATGCCCACGGCAGGACTATATTGGGGTAATCTGAACATTCGACCATAGAGCCGAACAACCAGATTACAACGAGGAGCAATGGGCTCCGACAGGACGGTCGGCGGAAAAATGAAACCTTTGCAAATGATATCGTGCCAAGATATTGATTGGGAAGACCCGTCGGAAGCCCCCATACACCGTCAGGTAAATTGTTGAATTGGTCTGAAGGACCAATTTCGGCAGCTTTATCTGCCCGTGTTTGGCCACCTTTAGTCAAAATACCTAGGTGAAAAAAATGAGAGTAAATGAGTGGTAAAGGCTCATTTGCATTCATTATCTTTTGCCTTAACCGTTTTGATAAGGAGAATATTGCCTGGTCTCTTCAGTTCCATATCAATAGGCTTTAAGTTACTTCCTCATCTGAACAAAGTTCACCTGCTCTCCCCTCCCAAGTCATTGCTGTACTGAATGTCATGGCATACGTTGCCGGCAGAACTTCCTTTATGGTTCAGAAGTGGCTATAAAGACATTACTTAGGCTGATGACAAACAGGGTGGTATCATCCATGGCGTAATTCACTGATACAGACCATGCCAACTTCTGTTCTTCAAGAGTATTCACTGAGATGATGGGCCAAGTTCTATCTGTCCATGCTTTCTAAACCACTGGCTTGTCCACTACCAGGAGGCAAGGTTGAGATCCTATTTACAGTTGATTTCCTAGAAAAGAAACTGGTGAAGAATCAGGTTGTGATGACTCAAAGTTCCTTGGTGTTTGGAGAACATTCAAAGCAACAGGCCAACTAACCAAAGGGGCTGCAGTAAAGGTCAGATATGATAATGCCACCATGACAGCCATTATAAACAAACAAGGGGGTACCTGGAGTTTGCAATGACTTGAAATTCATTCTTCATTAGATGTTTCAGTCATGTCAAAGGGACAGACAATGGCAAATCAGAGTATTTGAGCTGATAGACTGTCTTGCAGGGTTCCAGTGTCTCTTTTGATACCGGGTTCTCCTGCCAGTGGACATCTTGCTGAAACGTCTATTCCCTAATGAGGACAGACTTCTGTCAATGTTGGAGCAGCAGACTGGGATATGTTTCCCCCCCTTTGCTGACCATAGCTCTGGGTTTATAGAGACAAAACCATCATAATATAACAAAACTGGTTCATTAAGGCTTGGGTTTTCATCCAGAACAACTCCCATCCCAGTAGACTAGTCCTGGCAGCCTGGATCTTGAAAGGGCAGCTATTAACCCAACAGAATTTGTCATCTTAGTTTTTTTGAGCTTAGTCCAGAAATACAGAGTTTGGAGTATATTCTCATTTTGGTGGTTCTTCTGAGGGATAGGTTCATCTATCTGACTACTTGCACATGGGCTGACTGTCTGCATACTAAAGAAGTAATAACATGTTTCCAAAATGAAGTAGACCTTCCAATTAGATAATTAAAGCAGAATATAGACATAGAGCCACTATCTGAGAGTGTGTCTGCCTTAGAACCTGAATTGCATTTTGATGTTCATCCCTGAGCATCACTTGGTCCCCCTCACTTCTGCAAATGTTAAATGTATTACTTTGATGAGGACCGTGGTAGAACAGTAGCCCTCACATTAGCCAGGAGGAGGTGTGAGACACAGAGACTTTCTATTGAGGAGCCTTATCTTTAACACAGTAGAGTCTTCTTGAGGTTGTGTCCTTCTTCAGTACCACAGGCAGCAGGTGTAGGTTTAGGGACATTACTGCAAAATGTTATCCCTAGAGGGGCGGCCAAGAACTCCACCACTACTTCTGCCCCAGGGAAACAGAACAGGATCCTTGGGGCGCCAATACTTTCTTACCTAATGTCCTAGAACGGTTAGTCTTGAAGAATTTGATCTTCTATCAGACCTTAGAGTTTGGCCACACCATTGTATCACTTGCCCTCTGCTGGACGTATACTTGATTGTGCCTTTAGAAACCCTTAGCCGTCCGGCAAAGATCATGGGAAAGGTTTGCCTTCTGTTTAATCAGTGTGAGAGATGACAGAGCCAACTCAAGTGGAGACTGCAATGTTTTCTTCAATTCTTGGTAATTGTCGAGTGGAACTTTGGGTGACACATTAAGCAGCTGATGGCACTTTGAACCAGCTGGGAACATTGCCATAAAAAGACTTTCTGGGTGTTTGAGCACCAACAAAGCCAAAACAAAGCAAGTGGAAGCCAAACCCCCTGCAAGGTATTGATCACATGCCAGATATAGATGCCAAATAGCCAGAGCCACCTTGTGTTTAGTGCACCTGCTGTTGAAAAAGAGATTTGAATAGAATGATGCCAGTGCTATTGTATAAAGAAGAGAGGTAACATGAGAAGGTGGAGACCCGAACTCCAGGACATTATGAATATACAAGGCCTATATATCTGCTGCAAATTATGGCCGGCCCACCATGTCATCTCTTGGAATGTGACTAAAACATGGAAAGATCCACCAGTTGGGCAGCTTGGGGCTAGTGATGGGCGAATATGAAATCAATTTGATACGTGTTCATTTTGACTCGAGCAACACACGTTTTATACACACGCCTATTTTATCCAAATGCATTAAAGTCAATGGGCGTCCAAATCATTTTTTTTGATGATATGGTGGATTTTTTGCCGGAGAATTTTCACTTCAGTTTCGCAAATTTATTCACTAGCCGTGAAACACAAAAATTCTTCATGTACTCGCACCTGCCGAATTTATTCGCCCATCACTACTTTTTTTTTTCTGGGGGGGCCAAACATGGGCCAAAGCTAGCCATTTGTAAATACAGTAGGTCCCCGTGCGTAAAACCGTTTGGTTGGCCAAAAGCTGAAGACGACAATAAGGGCAGAGACACACGCTCAGATTTGGGGAGATTTATTCACTCGACGATAAATCGCTTCTTCGGGGCCACTAATCCCCCCGAACTGCCTCCCGCCAGCTACAATGTAAATCGCCCGCGGGATGGCAGAGTGCTTTATTTTCCAAAGTCGCCCGAAGTTTCCTGGCAGTGGCGGAACTACCGGGGGAGCAGGGGGTGCGAGCGCCACTGAAATGCAGGGCGAAAATACGAGTACGGAAGGGGGGGCCGGCTGCACGTCACGCACCAGGGCCCGCCCCCCTCTAGTTACGCTACTGTTTCCTTGTGAGGCAACTTTGGGCGAATTCGGAAAACGAAGCGCTCCGAGTACCATCCCGCAGGCGATTTACATTGTAGCTGGCGGGAGGCAGTTTGTGGAGATTAGTCGCCCCGAAGCAGAGGAGATTTGTCGCCAGGTGACTAATCTCCCTGAATCTGAGCGTGTGTCTCTGCCCAAAGCGTCTTTAGCTTTTAAACTTGTCTGATCTTTAAAGGTGTCATTCACCTTTTAGTTATAGACTGGCTAATTCTAAGCAGCTTTTTCCCTTATTCTTCTGAAGGGGAACTGGCCCATCTAAAAACGAATAAGGCTCTGTAAGGCTACACATTTATTGTTATTGCTATTTTTTATTACTCATCTTCAGGCCTCTCCTATTCATATTCCAGTCTCTTATTCAACTCAAAGCATGGTTGCTAGGGTAACTTGGACAGATTGCTAAAATTGCAAACTGGAGAACTAAAAAACATAAAAATGAAAACTAGGGATGCTTCTAATCCAGGATTTGGTTTTTAGCAGGATTCAGATGCGGCTGAATCCTTCTGCCCGTGCAGAAGCGAATCCGAATCCTAATTTGCATATGCAAATTAGGTACGGGGAGGGAAATCGCATGACTTTTTGTTACAAAACCAGGAATTAAAAAGTTCCCACCCCTAATTTGCATATGCAAATGAGGATTTGGTTCGGCCGAATCCTAAATAGTGGATTCCGTGCATCCCTAATAAAAACCAGTTGTGTTAGAATATCACTTTCAATATCATACTAAAAGTTCATTTAAAGAAGAACAACCCCTTTAGCAGTATGGTCAGCTTTAAAGGGAATGTAAACCCTCACAGCTAATAACTGTTGGAAGAGCAATTCTGGCTACTTTAATAAACGACTTTCCCCCCCTAGTTTATAAGATATTAGCCGTTTGCCTCTTTCCTTCTCAAACCCGGCACAAATGTCAGGGCCACAATAAAAGAACTGTTCGGATCTCACACCCCCTGGATAATGACAGAAATGGATTATTTTCTATTATTTATAAGAATAGACAAGAAAATGAAGCATAAGGGCTTTATGTGAAATTCCAAGATTCCTCGCTTTTTCAGACGGGAACATCACTCCGGACTTTAGCTCCTATGATAACTGCCATTAAATGTCAAAGTCCAAGAAGTTGTCTTTTCAGTGTGTTTCCCAGTGTCAGGAGCATCTCACAGCCTCAGCCGCTCACTAACCGACCCCTTTGTATCATCTCATGTCTCTGCCCTCCGAGGGGTCTCTACACATAGGAGCAATGGAGAGCAATGCCCAGACCCCAGTGTCTCTGTCTGGAATCCTGGAGAAGAGGCGTCAGAATCTGGTGAGTGGAAAAGGAATGAAACTCAATGTCACTATGGCTGGAATTGCAAAGAGGCTCCACTTCCTCAGCTCCGTGTATAGTGGAGTATAAAGGAAAGGGATAGGTTAAAGGGGTTGTTCACCTTTAAATTAACTTTTAGTATGCTGTAGAGAGGGATATTCTGAGACCATTTGCAATTGTTTTTTTATTTATTTTTTCATTTTTTAGTTATTTAGCTTTTTTTATTCAGCAGCTCTTCAGTTTGCAGTTTCAGGAAAAAAGGCAAACAATTAAAAGACTATAATAAAGAAAAAATGAAAATCAGTTGCTTAGAATTATCCATTCCGTAACATACTAAAAATTAACTTAAAGGAGAACTAAAGCCTAACTGAAGAAGTAGCTAGAAATGTTGTACATGATGTTTTGTGCTTCTGTACCAGCCCAAGGCAACCACAGCCCTTTAGCAGTAAAGATCTGTGTCTCCAAAGATGCCCCAGTAGCTCCCCATCTTCTTTTCTGCTGATTCACTGCACATGCTCTGTGCTGCTGTCACTTACTGAGCTTAGGGAGCCACTCACAATATACAGTACACATAGAATAGAAATGTCACAATATAAGGCTGATTAGTAATTAATACAGATAATTACTACATGGCAGCACAGAAACCAGTGCAATTAGCATCAGAATTTAATAATCAGCAAACCTGTAGCATCAGCTTATATTTCAGGGGAAGCTCATTGTCTGCTGGATAATTAGTGACGAGCCCTAAGCTTAGCTTCTCAACAGCCAATCAGAGCCCACTGAGCATGTGAGTGTCACAGACACTTTCCAAGATGGTGACCCCCTGTGACAAGTTTGAAGTCCTGGATCATTGCTGCTATTGACAAGCTGAAACTTTAGCCTCGTGCAATAAGTTCACTATATAAAATATGCCATTTTTAGCCACATTCATTTTTAGGGTTTAGTTGTCCTTTAAAGGTGAACCACCCCTTACATTTTAAAATGCCATTTCATTTTTTCTGTGTAGTTCTCTGGTTTGGAATTTCAAGCACTATATATGGTTACTAGGGTGCCACTTTCTTGTAGCAACCAGACAGCAGTTTGGAAGTCACAATGAATAGTAAGGGGCCTGAACTGAAAGAAAAGCAAATGAAAAGTAACAATAAAAACGTTGGCTCATTGAGCATCAGTTTATCAGTTGCCGGGGTCAGTGACACAGTTAGTAGGTGGGAAGAAGCAGCTGAGAAATGTTAATTATTCATAAACCAGAGGAAAACTTGAAGGAGTAATCTATCACCAGCTAAAGGTTCATTTAAAGGTGAACAATTTATTTTTGTATATATTCTATGCAATGTTCTTTGTTGGTGTCTTGTATTAAAACCATTGGATGCAATACCTATGAATTAATAAGGTGGTAGCTGCTCGCCCACCTGTATGTTGCCTCCAATACACGTACAATGGACGTGTACAATAGACATGTACAACAGATGTGGACAATAGACATGGAAACAGACGTGGACAATAGATGTGGACAAAAGACGTGGACAATAGACATGGACAATAGACGTGGACAATAGACGTGGACAATAGACGTGGACAACAGACGTGGACAATAGAAGTGTACAACAGGACAATAGACATGGACAATAGAAGTGGACAATAGACGTGGACAATATACATGGACAATAGACGTGGACAATAGAAGTGGACAACAGACGTGGACAATAGACTTGGGAAATTGAAGTGGACAACAGACGTGGACAATAGACATGAACAATAGAAGTGGACAACAGACGTGGACTATAGATGTGGACAATAGACGTGTACAACAGACGTGGACAATAGACGTGTACAACAGACGTGGACAATAGAAGTGTACAACAGGACAATAGACATGGACAATAGACGTGGACAATAGACATGGACAACAGAAGTGTACAACAGACGTGGACAATATACATGGACAATAGACGTGGATAATAGACGTGGACAATAGACGTGGACAATAGACATGAACAATAGAAGTGTACAACAGACGTGGACTATAGACGTGGACAATAGATGTGGACAGCAGACGTGGACAATAGACGTGGACAATAGAAGTGGACAATAGACGTGGGAAATTGAAGTGGACAACAGACGTGGACAATAGACATGAACAATAGAAGTGTACAACAGACGTGGACTATAGATGTGCACGATAAACGTGGACAATAAACGTGGACTATGTTACATTATTTAACATGGTGAGAGACAGTAGGTTCTGGCCCACACACAAGTAGGCCCAATGGTCACACAGATCTCAGAGAAGCTTCATGCTGAATCAGTAATGACATATTGTTGTCCCATCAGGAATGCACTAACACTGATATCTCTTCCTTGTCTCATCCCTGCAGAAATTCCATTGGAAAGTCTACAACTTTGTCCTCAAGGGGTCGGCGCTGTCTTATTACAAGCTCCGAGGGAACAACGAGAAAGAGGTGACACTTATTTTTCTGTCCCCCTGACCCAAGTTTGCAGTCCTGGGATTCTAGGTTCCATTCCAGGCAGGCGCAATCCACAAGTACTTACATTTGGCCTGTGTTTCCATGGGGCTTCTCCAAATACTCCTGGTTCCTCCCACACCCCGAAGGCAGGTTATCTGGCTTCTGATAAAACTAACCCTACTGTGTGAATGTGATAGGGACCTTAGATTGTAAGCTCCGCTGGGCCTTGCATCATAAGCCTTATTATTAATTGGGATAGTCGTTAGTCTAGGGCAGTGATCCCCAACCAGTGACTCCCAATCAACATGTTGCTTCCCAGTCCCTTGGATGTTTCTCCCAGTGGCCTCAAAGTAGGTGCTTCTATTTGAATCCCTGGCTTGGAGGCAAGTTCTGTTGCACAAAAACCCATTCTAATGCCAATCAGAGCCTCCTGTAGGCTGCCAGTCCACAGGTACAAACGAACCAATCACAGCCCTTATTTGGCACCCACAGGAACTTTTTGCATGCGTCTTTTTTCCACTGTGCATTAGATTTGGAATCCATCTCACATTGGCCGGAAGGTCTCGCTAGAAGTCTGAAAACATAATTATGTCTCTTTATAGGTCCCAGGTGAGGCCTCATCTGGAGTATGGGGGCAGTTTTGGACTCCAGTCCTTAAGAGGGATATAAATGAGCTGGAGAGAGTGCAGAGACTAAGTGCAACTAAACTGGTTAGAGGGAGGGAAGAGTTAAATTATGAGGGGAGACTGTCAAGGTTGGGGTTGTTTTCTCTGGAAAAAAGGCGCTTGCGAGGGGACATGATTAGACTTTACAAGTACATTAGAGGACATTATAGACAAATAGCAGGGGACCTTTTTACCCATAAAGTGGATCACCGTACCAGAGGCCTCCCCTTCAGACTAGAAGAAAAGAACTTTCATTTGAAGCAACGTAGGGGGTTCTTCACAGTCAGGACAGTGAGGTTGTGGAATGCACTGCCGGGTGATGTTGTGATGCTGATTCAGTTAATGACTATAAGAGGGACTTGGATGATTTCTTGGACAGACATAATATCAAAGGCTATTGTGATACTAAGCTCTATAGTTAGTATAGATATGGGTATATAGAATTGATGTGAGTGTAGGGAGGGGTGTGTGTATGGGGCTGGGTTTTCATTTGGAGGGGGTTGAACTTGATGGACTTTGTCTTTTTTCAACCCAATTTAACTATGTACAGTAACTATGTAATTATTCTGGCAGAGACAGTGGAGATGACAACCATATTGTCCTGTCTCAGCCCCCGCATTAACTCATTACTGCATCCAATCACATTATGTATCTCAAAGAACATCTGGTCTGTTTCCTCTAGGGGGAGCTATGGGGCACCATCGAACTGCGAGATGTAAGTAACAGCGGCTATGATTCACCAGCATGCAACATGATGCGATATTTGATATGAATGTCCCAAATAGGCCACTGTATTTGTAAATAACTGTGTCCGTGTCCATGCGCAGGTGCAGTGCTTGAACTCTGCTGATGCCATTGGTCATCGTTATCCTATAGAAGTGACCATGAGGAGTGGGAAGGTCATATTGCTGGTATGTACTGTTTGTATTCAGTGTCATGTATTATTGGTAGATTCACACTATACATTATACTGTACAATGATCATTAGATACATTTTACTTTATATTAGGCCAGTGCAACCAACTGCCAGGGAATGCTGGAGCATTGCAAATTAAAGGGATACTGTCATTGGAAAACATGTTTTATTTATTTTCAAAATGCATCAGTTAATAGTACTGTTCCGGGAGAATTCAGCATTGCAAATCCCTTTTTCAAAAGAGCAAACAGATTTTTTTATATTTCATTTTGAAATCTGACATGGGGCTAGACATATTGTCAGTTGCCCAGCTGCCCCCAGTCATGTGACTTGTACTCTGATAAACTTCAGTCACTCTTTACTGCTGTACTCTTTACAGCCCTCAATAAAAAAAATAAGAAGAATAAGGGTACCACACCCTGTACATTCAACAGTTCATTTTTAGGTAGAGATTGGAGGAAATCCCACGGTGCACCCTAGTCCGAAGGTGTGTGTCAATAATAGGAAATAAAAGATGTACGGTGGATTTTTCCAAAAATTCAAAAACAAAATATATTAATCACAGAAAGTCATTTATAAGGACAAAAATTGCCTTACTCGTTTCGTGCCTGTTGGGGAACTTACTCATAGGCTGGCTAGGCAGAACCTATGAGTAAGTGCCCCAATAGGCATGAAACGCATTAGGCCTTTTTTTGTCCTATTAAATGACTTTTAATATACTTTGTTTTTGAATTTTTGGAACAACCCACCATACACCTTTATTTCCTATTACAGATATGAGACCAGTTATCCAGAATGCTCGGGACCTGAGGGCTTTCTGGATAACGGATCTTTCTGTAATTTGGATCTTCGTACCTTAAGTTTACTATAAAATCATGTAAACATTAAATAAACCCAATAGGCTGGTTCTGCTTCCAGTAAAGGTTAATTATAACTTAGTATGGATCTTATACTGTACAAGGTATTGTTTAAAAATTTGGATTATTTGGATAAAATGGAGTCTGTGGGAGACAGGCTTTCCGTAATTCGGATCTTTCTGGATAATGGGTTTCCGAATAACAGATCCCATACCTGCATTACCAGTGGGGAGTAACCTAAAAGTAGATGGGAGTCATTGGAAGTCTTCGTAAAGTCAACTTCATCGAGTTCCTTAAGGTACCTCTAGTACTAAACACATTTCTCCAGGAAAAACTAGATGAAGTCAAACTAGAAGATCAAGGGTCTGATGTGCCCCCAAGTGGGTTTTGTGGTGTTTAGAATTCCACAGACCTTGGTCATCATTTCAAATGGTGTGCCCCCGTTTGCCAGACCAAATGCAATTTAGATCAATGCCCTGGGTATATGATACGTCTATAGATTGTACCTAATACAGAAGTGCATTATGCTTTTTATTTCTAGTCTGCAGACTGCAACGTGGAGAGGACAAAGTGGCTTCAGGCCTTACAGGACAAAACGATGGAACTGAGAAAAAGGTTGTATTTAATAGATGTGCTTCTATCTACAGTAATGTAGCTGCTGCCCATGCCAGTAGACCCTCCTGCCCTACTATCTAATAGAATAGGACTATTGTGGTTGTTGAAGCTTTACAACAAATACCCATGATGGTGGGTAACGAGAGTTACAGTTCCTTCTACTGGGCACATTCTTTTGATTAGGCTACTGCTGCATCTGCTTTGCGGTCATTCCCATGGGCCAACTCACATCTCCCACATTTCCGTCAGCTCCAAAACTTTAAATTTACTGACTTCCTTTGTCCGTGTGCAGCCGGAGCCCGACCGACACACCTGTTGTACGTGAGAGGCCAGGAGAATGTAGTCGTGGGATCTGTGAGTGGATGACTCAGGTAAAAATGCTGGTGTTGCTGCAGCCTATCACAATGAGTCTTGTTAGGTAGAGGTGGGACTACAATTGTTCACAGGAAGCAACATTCTTAGAAGTTTAAGAACATTGCACTATAAATTGGCCAAGTTAAATATATTGGGGAGGGTCAGTTGCAGAATTTTTATTGAGGTCCATAGGTCCATAGACACCCTATAGAGATGTTGCTGAAGCTCTCACCACCCAGTGACCACCATAAGTAAGGTTACACCCTGCAGCTTTATTGCCCATGCAATTTAGATTCTTTTTACACTGTCCATTCTTAACTAGTAGCAAAAAGTCATGTGAATGAACATCGGTCATCTGCTGGAGATCTAGAGATGTTGAAGACACTTCATGAGCATCATCTCCAGATTTCTAAATGGCTGTCCAACTTGGAACCCTCTGTCTTCTATTTAAGGCCCCACTTTTTAGGAAGAACTTCTGAAAGTATGAGTAGCTAAATAAAGAGGTGAGCAAACTAAATAAAGAGGTGAGCAAATTAAAGCCAAAGGCCACCAAGCCCAGGTGATGGTTTCTGAGGAAGGTCATAGAATGGGCAGACTGATCCAGAAGTAAAAAGAATTGCTCTTAAAGAAGAACCAGAATGAACACTGTTTGATCCAATTTCCTATCCTTTTTCTAGTCCAAACCCATTGATGCATCTGAAATCACAGTTGGCAAAGAAGGTATGTGTCTCATTAACACATAGGTATTGTTATCTGTCTATGACATAATAGGTTATTGTGAGTACAGAACGTTCCTTCTCTGCATGAGCAATTATCCAAACCAATAAAACAAAAACAAGTGTATGTTATGCATTGCACCATAGTGGTGGCATTGGTTCCTTAGGCAAGGAATGAAATATGCACCTATACAGAGAAGAAATGTTCTTTCCATTGTAAGCTACATCACCCAATGGAAACTAAAGACTATACTACACAGCAAGTGTGAACTGTGGAAAGTTCTGATGACATCTTCTCCTGTACACACAGGTGACGTTGCTGATCTGGACTCATTCATTGATGAGACATTTGATGGGATCACATTCAATCGTCCGTCACAGTTTGTGAAGAAAGATCAAGGTGAGTTTTCTTCTGTGCAGTATTGATGTGCGGGTTGACCAGAAGCTCATGCAGGTTTTCAGCTAGTTGGGCAAGTTCGGGTTGAGATTTGGCTAACAATTGCAGGTTAGGGTTGGGTGTGGGTCAATGTGCTCCTGAAGATTCTTTGTCTTTTAACCAGAGGTGCACATGGAAATAGTGTAGATTTAGAAGATCTGGATATTGGGTTGGAGCGGGTCCTACTATGCCAACATTTTGAGGGTCTGGCATAGGGTTGGGTTTGGGATGAGTTTTTTCCTGACCCAGGGTCTATGAATGTGCAGCTACTGGTTGGGAGATCCCTTCCATTAGGTCACAGATATCAATTTGGTGACCTTTCATGGACTTTTTAAGACCCAAGCTTGCCTAAGGGCAGCATTTATTCGTCTGCATGACTAATATTTTTATAGAGAAATTCACCTTTCAACATCCCTCAACATCTGAAGCTCTCAGTGGTGGTGAGCGTCGTATCCATATTTGGTCCTAAAGTGTCCATGATGAATAGTCACATGACAAAACTTGTAATCAGTGGTTTATATTCATTTTGGTCAGTGCTTAGCAATCAGCAGACATCCTACTTCCTAAGGATGGTGAGCTTTCAATTTTAAAACACAATTGAGACCAAACTTAGGAAGTAGGTTGTCCACTGCTTGCTATGCACTGACCAAAATGAATATAACCCATCAGGAGATTACAAGCTTTGTCATGTGACTATTCATCATAGACTTCCCTTGCAAAACCATACTTCAAACAGAAAGTTATACTGAATTTGTGGTGGCTAGTGGGGTATATGACTTTTACAAGTTTGCATCATAATCAATAGAGCTGAGATGGGAGTTTTATTTGGGTAGAGAGGGTGGAGATTAGGGTGGAGGGGGGATGTAATCTGAGATGGCAGGAAACCACCAACATAATTGTACAAAAACCCAAATCTTTATAGAGAACTCTAATATTACACCTCCTCCATTCTTGCCCTGTCTCAGGAAATAAAACATGAAAGACCAGTGAATGGAAGGGAAATAAAACACATCCAGGTGGGTCTCAGTTTAGGTTATTCAACCAATCTCCCCATATGTTATCATATTTGGCTAAAGCTGTTGCTCTATTGTTCAGCCACTTGTCTTCATCCTCATATCTCCTCTTACTTTCCATCATCCTATCTCCTCTTACTTTCCATCATTTTATTTCCACTTACTTTCCATTATCCTATATCCTATTACTTTCCATCATCCTATCTCTTCCTGATTTTTTATCATTCTGTCTCTTCTTACTTTTCATTATTCTATCTACTCTTACTTTCAATAATTTTATTTCCTCTTACTTTCCATTATCCTATCTACTCTTACTTTCCATCATCCTGTCTCCTCTTACTTTACATCATTCTATCTCCTCTTACTTTACATCATTCTATCTCCTTCATTTATTCTATAGTTGGTTCACCTTGTATGTCATTATTTGGCATTATTTTCATTATGCTTTCAGTCTATTCAGCTTTCTATTGCTCCCTCTCTCTCCTCTATTGAGGATTTTATCTATAAGTTGGTCCAACTTTCTATCATCCTGTCTCCCAGTTAGTACGACTATTTCCATTATTCTGTCTTGCAGCTGGTCCATAATTGAGTTATTTTACTATTTACTGTAATCTGCATGCTTCTTATTTACTTATTGTTAATGTATTATGTTATATGTTATTATTACATAGTTACCCCATTGTTCTTTTATGCACTGCACAATTATTCTCTTTATTATTAACTGTATCATTGTATCCCTGTATCTCCTCTTCCAGCCATACTCCGGGATACTAACACCTTCTTGTGTCTAAGAGATAGACTAACTCCTGACTGATCACTTTGGAACATCAAAGAGAATATTCAATCTACCATTTCTCACCAATCAACCTGAAACTCTGAATTTTACCTAAAGAAGATGCCGTTCCTACCAAGAGACAATGGATAGTGCCCTACCTTGTCAATAGAAGGCTTGTCAGCTCTGTGACGGACAAACACATTGACTTGCATATACTTCACCTACAAGAGAAAACCGCCGCAGCTACAGATATTGTTACCATGGAAACCTCACTTGTGTACAGTTTTTGCTTTTAATATTTCTGTTTGAACTGTTGCAAAGAGCCGTACTGTTCCCGTTTCAATTTTATTCATTCCCCTTAATAAATGTTAATGTCGTGACAAGGCAAGAGATGAGTGTTACACCCTACATGTACTGGTGCAATGGGCTTGGGCTGAGAATTTTATCATTAGCCGCTTGGTGATTTCAATATAAGATCTTATAACCCTTTTGTTCATTAGTTTTAATAAAAGTGAGACTTTGTTTCTTTTTTTTGGGGGGTTGTTTCTTTGCATTAGTATTATTATTATTATTATTATTATTAAATTTCAAAGAACAGAGTTGCCTGAAAGGGCCTTTTTTCCAAGCAATTGCACAGCCATCTTTTTTTTGGGTCCCAACTTGTTCCTCTACTACTTCAAGCTGCCCTACTGTCTCCACCTTAACCTATTACCTCCATCTTGCCCTACTGTCTCTATGTTGTCCTACGTTTGCCATCTTGCTCTACCTTCCCTATCTGTCCCTAGTATTGTCTAGTGTCAGCATATTTCCCTGCTGTCTACACTTACCTTATTGTACCATCTCCATCTTGCCTTTCTTTCTCTGTAGTGTCCTACTTTTTCCATCTTGTCCACCATCTTTGGTCTACTCTCCCAATACTTGCAGACTCTTGCCTTGAAGACAGTCAAGTAACCCATATTACTTACCATATTACCTAAAGATCTTCTAGAAAGTCCAGCTGGAAGGTGAACAAAAAATTTTACATTTAGTTGGGTTTTTGGATAGGGAGGTGGGGACATTTGGCCAATAATCCAAGTGGTCCCTTATTTGTAACAAATGCTACTTGCACATACTGTATAACCATAGTAAAAAAAACACAGTTAGAATATTGGCCAGTTTTGGTGTTTATGTTCCTATTTCCGTATGTGAGACTGATGGTAGCAAAGAATTTGTTTTCTCTGCAAAATGAGAGAGAATAAAATGTATTGCCATTTTCCAAAAATGTTGATGTGGCCACCAGAATGGATTAAACTTGACAATAATTTTGTTCAGTGTTACAATATTTGGCACAATTCCCATTCCAATATCAATGACTATTTCACTTTGTATGTTCCTTGGGTACAACAGGGTGGGGCCCAAATGTAAGGGGAGCCAGAGAAGAAAAGAAATGAGAAGACTATCAGCAAGTTGAGCGATTAGCAAGGGTCAGGGTATTGTTGGCCAGGTCCTCACTAGGGGGGCTAAGTAGTATTATTGCCTTGGGTGCAAATATTGATTGGCTTAGTGAGTGAATGAACATGCTCCTAATTTCATCAGTCTGGGCCCCAGCCTTTGTGCATTCCCATCTTCTATAACTTTTGTACTGCAAATATCCTTTCAGACCTCTGTTAAATCTTCTTCTCTATTGTCCATTCAGAGAATAACAATAAAGTTCTAATGGAATGGGCAGATAAATGAAGAAGATGGATACAAACATTATTCCCTGAAGCAGTGGGCACCAGGCCCCCTAGTCGGACCCTGCGGTGGAGCCATCACCTTCTAGCCTTGCCTAAGCAACTATCCTTTTTCTATCCCTTTTCAGCCTGATTGCTCTCAAACTTCCATACCAGCACCCATAGCCCTCTTATTGTGTTATGATCAAATAACTAAAAGAGGTCATGCAGGTGGCATAATTGGCAGTCTAGCCAGCTGAACAAACCATAAACTACACTTTCCCTATGCTAAAACAGATACTCCTCTGTACTAAGGGCAATGCCACAGAGAAAATATTGAGGCCATAATGAACTTTTAATGGGATATTATTATGGAAGGTTTATCTCACCTCCCTTCCTTTGTAATTGGTATTAGGGTGTAGCCCGCTGCTCTAGTCTGAGACTTCATTTAGTGGTGCCTCTGGGTCTAAGGTCACCTGGCAACCCCCAATATCAGAGCTGTGGCAAGTAGTTTTGGTGCCCAAGGCAAATATTACTGTCTTCTGCCCTGCTCTGCTTCATCTGCAAACCAAACACACACCTCTACCACCTCTTCTGCCACTACCATTGAAGCCCCCCACACACACACACAGCTCAGGCTTTTACACTCTCTTTCTAATTGTACCCCCTTCACCTATTCCTATTTCCGACCATGCCAAATATCCACCCAGAGCCAAATGTTGTCAGGGGATGCTGGGAGTTGTAGTGCAATACCAGCCTGAGGGCCACAGGTGGGGCCCAGTTCATGCATCTGAAGGCTGTAGCCCAATTAGATGGATTGTATGAATAACCAGGGAAAACAACAACCTCCTGGCTTTCCCTTCATACTCTCATGCAAGACAATCATTGCCAAGGAAACGGGAGCAAAAGACAGAGGAAATGTG
Organism: Xenopus laevis; assembly: GCF_017654675.1. Lineage (NCBI taxonomy): Eukaryota > Metazoa > Chordata > Amphibia > Anura > Pipidae > Xenopus > Xenopus laevis. The sequence continues at coordinate 107,210,277 of NC_054388.1, read as the reverse complement.
CACTTGGTACCTGGGAGAGGGATGATGATGATGATGAATGGGAATTTTCACACGTCAGCCCTTATTCCTTATACAATGTCAGTGCTGGGCTCTAGGCCTCCAAGATGATCCCAGGGACAGAGCAGCCACACAATATGCAGGTATTGGTATGTACTTTTGATTTGTTCACTTTCATATAAAATGGCACTTTGATACTGGCTGCCACTACAGCCTATAGCCCCAGCCTTGTCATGTAATTGGTACTGTATATTCCATTTTAAGATTGCCCTTACCACTCAATAATGGGCTGCTGAGTGCCACTGTGTTGTAGTGATGGGTGAAAGGCATTGAAGTCAATGGGTGTCAAAATGATTTTGACGCGTGTCAATTTCAACGCCCACGACAATTGTTATACGCCTATATTGGCCAAATGCATTAAACTCAATAGGCATCTGAATAATTTTGACAAGCATTAATGTTTATGCACGCGACTATTCTGACGCACACGGCAAATTTTTCACTGGTGAATTTTCGAGGCAGTTTGGAGTAGGTCCTGCTAGGGATTTGGGGTACAAGGCAGGAGTAGGTGCTGCTAGAGTGTTGGGGTACAAGGCAGGAGTAGGTGCTGCTAGAGTGTTGGGGTACAAGGCAGGAGTAGGTGCTGCTAGAGTGTTGGGGTACAAGGCAGGAGTAGGTGCTGCTAGAGTGTTGGGGTACAAGGCAAGAGTAGGTGCTGCTAGAGTGTTGGGGTACAAGGCAGGAGTAGGTGCTGCTAGGGATTTGGGGTACAAGGCAGGAGTAGGTGCTGCTAGAGTGTTGGGGTACAAGGCAGGAGTAGGTGCTGCTAGAGTGTTGGGGTACAAGGCAAGAGTAGGTGCTGCTAGAGTGTTGGGGTACAAGGCAGGAGTAGGTGCTGCTAGGGATTTGGGGTACAAGGCAGGAGTAGGTGCTGCTAGAGTGTTGGGGTACAAGGCAGAAGTAGGTGCTGTGCCAGGGGGTTAGGGTACAAATGAACAGGTTTTGCTGTATACCAGGAGCAGAGGACATGAGTCAGGAGGTGGTACTGAGTGCAGAGCTGATTAGAGAAGATGTACCCAGTGTCGGACTGGCCCACTGGGATACCAGGAAAGCTCCCGGTGGGCCCGGGTGTCAGTGGCCCTTTTGCTTCTAACTATGTGGCCAATTTCATGCTCATTCCCTATTTCTTTATGGGAAAAAATGTTTAATAATGGAATAATAGACTAAGTAAATATAAAAGAGTAGGAGAATAAAGAGATTGAGTGAGGAGAGGAGGAATAATAGTTTGGAAAGTGAGCCCACGGTGTAATGTTTTCTGGTGGGCCTCTGGTATCCCAGTCCAACACTGGATGTAGGTGCCGGGGGGATTACAATGTGCCAGGGTGTATATGGTGTGAAGGGATCATAAAGCAGCCGCATCTCATCCAAACCTTCTCTAGTGATAATCTCCAACCCATCACACGCCCCCCACATCCCCCTGTGCTGATTGGCTGCCGGCTGCCACACACCCCGTTCCATTTCATTGGCATTCGCAGGCGGTCCCCGGGTCTGTGCGGGAGGGGTCGGAGGCTGAGGGAGATGCTGTTGCCTGGAGCTGGGAGGGAAGTGACATCTCGTGCCTCTGTGTAGCCGAGTGGATTGGGCTGCTGCTCCCCTGCCTGGATCCCCCTGGCCCTTCTGGACTTGTGACTTCTGTCCCCTTATCTCCAGCTTCCCTGGACTCCATAACCTGCCCCCCCCAATATTCTGTTCCATTACCTGCCCCACAACCTTCTGACCCCTGTGCTCCATAACCTGATCCCCCCAAGCTACTGTTCCACGGTCTGTCTTGTAGTTTTCTGACCCCTCTGCTTCATAATCTGACAGACCACCCTCCTCCTCTTCTTCTTCTTCTATTGCCCCCTTTATTTTCTGACAGCTGTGCTATATTAGCTGCCCCCCTATTGCCCTTCCATAATCACCTGTTTCCCTTCATCTCCTGTCCCACCCAAATCCCCTTCCCCTCTCCATCACTTGCTTCCCCTAATTGCCTGACCCATTCCTCATCTCCCTATTTTACCTCTGAGCTCCATCATCATCTATCTCCTGTTGCATTCCTTGTCACCCTTAAGTCATACACTTCTTTACCCCTGTCCCCCTGTGCTCTTTCTACTGTACCTTCATCTCCTGTGCTCATCTCCTGACCCTCCCCAACCCTGCTCCCCTGTGCTCTATCTATTCTACCTGCCAGTCCCCTGCACCTCCTGCACTGCACCTCCTCTACCTGCCAGTCCCCTGCACCTCCTGCACCTCCTCTACCTGCCAGTCCCCTGCACCTCCTGCACCCCCTCTACCTACCAGTCCCTTGCACCCCCTGTTCTCTATTTCCTGTTCAAGTACATTTTCCTTTCTCCAGACCATCACGATTTTCTCTCCATCCCAGATTCTGCCTGTGACCACCCTGCCATCACCTGCATATCCAGCAGCCTCTGGTACCACCTCTCAGCCCTACCTTCTTTGTTTTCCCTTCAACCGCCCTAATATGCCCCCTCTACCTGGCACAGTGGGGTAGGCTGGCAGTGTGCATGGGATTGCCTGCAGCTACAGGGAACACCCCCAATCTCTTATTCTTGCTGCAGCCTTCATACAAGTCCCGACTGTAGGTATATGGACAGGAGTTCTATGCTGCGACTGATCCAGGGGCAGGTGAGAGGACTCAAAGGGGGGAGGGGAGGCAGAGAAATGAAGGATTGGGGAAATAGAGTGTTTTGGGAAAAATTATACCCATCATTAAATTAAGATATTCAGTGTTGCTGTGGGATAGCAGGTATAGTAGGGAGAGATGGTGCCTATAGTAACAGTGGATAATAGTCTCTGGGAAGGGAGTGTGACTGTGGGATAGCAGGTATAGTAGGGAGAGATGGTGCCTAAAGTAACAGTGGATAATAGTCTCTGGGAAGGGAGTGTGACTGTGGGATAACAGGTATAGTAGGGAGAGATGGTGCCTATAGTAACAGTGGATAATAGTCTCTGGGAAGGGAGTGTGGCTGTGGGATAGCAGGTATAGTAGGGAGAGATGGTGCCTATAGTAACAGTGGGATAATAGTCTCTGGGAAGGGAGTGTGACTGTGGGATAGCAGGTATAGTAGGGAGAGATGGTGTCTATAGTAACAGTGGATAATAGTCTCTGGGAAGGGAGTGTGACTGTGGGATAGCAGGTATAGTAGGGAGAGATGGTGCCTATAGTAACAGTGGATAATAGTCTCTGGGAAGGGAGTGTGGCTGTGGGATAGCAGGTATAGTAGGGAGAGATGGTGCCTATAGTAACAGTGGGATAATAGTCTCTGGGAAGGGAGTGTGACTGTGGGATAGCAGGTATAGTAGGGAGAGATGGTGTCTATAGTAACAGTGGATAATAGTCTCTGGGAAGGGAGTGTGACTGTGGGATAGCAGGTATAGTAGGGAGAGATGGTGCCTATAGTAACAGTGGATAATAGTCTCTGGGAAGGGAGTGTGACTGTGGGATAGCAGGTATAGTAGGGAGAGATGGTGTCTATAGTAACAGTGGATAATAGTCTCTGGGAAGGGAGTGTGACTGTGGGATAGCAGGTATAGTAGGGAGAGATGGTGCCTATAGTAACAGTGGATAATAGTCTCTGGGAAGGGAGTGTGACTGTGGGATAGCAGGTATAGTAGGGAGAGATGGTGCCTATAGTAACAGTGGGATAATAGTCTCTGGGAAGGGAGTGTGACTCTGGGATAGCAGGTATAGTAGGGAGAGATGGTGCCTATAGTAACAGTGGGGATAATAGCTGGTAGAGGAGAGTGTAACAGAGAAGGTGCAATGATTGTTGTAAAGAGGAAGAATTAAGGATAGGGGGCCACTGTACAAGAATAAAATACATAGTAAGTCTGAGAATGAAATATGGTGGGTGGTAATGTTAAAAGGATCAAGCTAGGGAAGAATGGAAACTTTTTTATATATTATATAGCCAATTATTTTACAGTATATATATAAAATAGCGAAAAAGGTGAAAGAAGATGAGTGGGTGTCAGAGAGAAAGCATATTTAAAAGAAATAAGAAGAGGAAAGGGTGTTACCATGTATTTAAAGCAATAAGGGAATATGAGAGAAGTAACTGAAGCGATTAAATTGCAAAGTGTATATATTCTGTCCCTCACTCTGAAGCACAAACTATCCAAAATACAAATACAAAAAGCCAAATCTATTTATTTTGCTCTGCCAGCACTGCATTTATCACTCATGTATTATAAGGGATAATGTACCCCCTACTGTAAATGATAAGGATATTAGAAGTCACTGAGGGGTTGTTCTGTGACCATATAAAGACACAAGGCTGCAGGCTGAGTTATACAGGGAACTCTGAGTATCACTCATGTATTATAAGGGATAATGTACCCCCTACTGTAAATGATAAGGATATTAGAAGTCACTGAGGGGTTGTTCTGTGACCATATAAAGACACAAGGCTGCAGGCTGAGTTATACAGGGAACTCTGAGTATCACTCATGTATTATAAGGGATAATGTACCCCCTACTGTAAATGATAAGGATATTAGAAGTCACTGAGGGGTTCTGTGACCATATAAAGGCACAAGGCTGCAGGCTGAGTTATACAGGGAACTCTTGAGTATTACTCATGTATTATAAGGGATAATGTACCCCCTACTGTAAATGATAAGGATATTAGAAGTCACTGAGGGGTTGTTCTGTGACCATATAAAGGCACAAGGCTGCAGGCTGAGTTATACAGGGAACTCCGAGTATCACTCATGTATTATAAGAGATAATGTAGCCCCTACTGTAAATGATAAGGATATTAGAAGTCACTGAGGGGTTGTTCTGTGACCATATAAAGGCACAAGGCTGCAGGCTGAGTTATACAGGGAACTCTGAGTATCACTCATGTATTATAAGGGATAATGTACCCCCTACTGTAAATGATAAGGATATTAGAAGTCACTGAGGGGTTGTTCTGTGACCATATAAAGGCACAAGGCTGCAGGCTGAGTTATACAGGGAACTCTTGAGTATTACTCATGTATTATAAGGGATAATGTACCCCCTACTGTAAATGATAAGGATATTAGAAGTCACTGAGGGGTTGTTCTGTGACCATATAAAGGCACAAGGCTGCAGGCTGAGTTATACAGGGAACTCCGAGTATCACTCATGTATTATAAGAGATAATGTAGCCCCTACTGTAAATGATAAGGATATTAGAAGTCACTGAGGGGTTGTTCTGTGACCATATAAAGGCACAAGGCTGCAGGCTGAGTTATACAGGGAACTCTGAGTATCACTCATGTATTATAAGGGATAATATACCCCCTACTGTAAATGATAAGGATATTAGAAGTCACTGAGGGGTTGTTCTGTGACCATATAAAGGCACAAGGCTGCAGGCTGAGTTATACAGGGAACTCTGAGTATCACTCATGTATTATAAGGGATAATGTATCCCCTACTGTAAATGATAAGGATATTAGAAGTCACTGAGGGGTTCTGTGACCATATAAAGGCACAAGGCTGCAGGCTGAGTTATACAGGGAACTCTTGAGTATTACTCATGTATTATAAGGGATAATGTACCCCCTACTGTAAATGATAAGGATATTAGAAGTCACTGAGGGGTTGTTCTGTGACCATATAAAGGCACAAGGCTGCAGGCTGAGTTATACAGGGAACTCCGAGTATCACTCATGTATTATAAGAGATAATGTAGCCCCTACTGTAAATGATAAGGATATTAGAAGTCACTGAGGGGTTGTTCTGTGACCATATAAAGACACAAGGCTGCAGGCTGAGTTATACAGGGAACTCTGAGTATCACTCATGTATTATAAGGGGTAATGTACCCACTACCAATGTTCCCTCTAATTCCTTCTTGACTATCTGCGCCAAAAAAAAAAAAATTTGTGTGCACATTTTTAGGGATGCACCGAATCCAGGATTCGGTTCGGGATTTACCCTTTTTTAGCAGGATTCAGAATCGGCTGAATCCTTCTGCCCGGCCGAACCGAATCCTAATTTGAATATGCAAATTAGGGGCGGGAGGAGAATCACGTGACAATCCAAGGAAGTAAAAAATATTTTCCCTTTCCCACCCATAATTTGCATATGCAAATTAGGAATTGGATTCGGTTCAGTATTCGGCCGAATCTTTCACAAAGGATTCGGGGGTTCGGCCGAATCCAAAATAGTGGATTCGGTGCTTCCCTACACATTTTAAACGTGCGTGTGCATTTTTACAAACTGTGTGCGCAGGTCAGAATAAATGCACAATTTTGTGTTTTCATACAAGATTCAACCACAATTTGCTGAATGCACTGGCCTCATAATTTGTGTGCGCACACACGATCGCACAGCTTAGAGGGAACATTGCCCCCTGCTGTAAATGATAAGGATATTAGAAGTCACTGAGGGGTTGTTCTGTGACCATATAAAGGCACAAGGCTACAGACTGAGTTATACAGGGAACTCTGAGTATCACTCATGTATTATAAGGGATAATGTACCCCCTACTGTAAATGATAAGGATATTAGAAGTCACTGAGGGGTTGTTCTGTGACCATATAAAGGCACAAGGCTGCAGGCTGAGTTATACAGGGAACTCTGAGTATCACTCATGTATTATAAGGGATAATGTACCCCCTACTGTAAATGATAAGGATATTAGAAGTCACTGAGGGGTTGTTCTGTGACCATATAAAGGCACAAGGCTACAGGCTGAGTTATACAGAGAACTCTGAGTATCACTCATGTATTATAAGGGATAATGTACCCCCTACTGTAAATGATAAGGATATTAGAAGTCACTGAGGGGTTGTTCTGTGACCATATAAAGGCACAAGGCTACAGGCTGAGTTATACAGAGAACTCTGAGTATCACTCATGTATTATAAGGGATAATGTACCCCCTACTGTAAATGATAAGGATATTAGAAGTCACTGAGGGGTTGTTCTGTGACCATATAAAGGCACAAGGCTACAGGCTGAGTTATACAGAGAACTCTGAGTATCACTCATGTATTATAAGGGATAATGTACCCCCTACTGTAAATGATAAGGATATTAGAAGTCACTGAGGGGTTGTTCTGTGACCATATAAAGGCACAAGGCTGCAGGCTGAGTTATACAGAGAACTCTGAGTATCACTCATGTATTATAAGGGATAATGTACCCCCTACTGTAAATGATAAGGATATTAGAAGTCACTGAGGGATTGTTCTGTGACCATATAAAGGCACAAGGCTACAGGCTGAGCTATACAGGGAACTCTGAGTATCACTCATGTATTATAAGGGATAATGTACCCCCTACTGTAAATGATAAGGATATTAGAAGTCACTGAGGGGTTGTTCTGTGACCATATAAAGACACAAGGCTGCAGGCTGAGTTATACAGGGAACTCTGAGTATCACTCATGTATTATAAGAGATAATGTACCCCCTACTGTAAATTATAAGGATATTTGAAGTCACTATGGGGTTCTGTGACCATATAAAGGCACAAGGTAAGGAAACTCATATATTACACAATGATGCTTATCACAGTTTTTTGGTAGAAAGAAATCTAAAGCCATTCTATAGTTGTTTTGGCCTTCTAGAAGTGATGCCTGTCTGTACTGCAGGAGTGAAGCCACTTTTTACTACAGGACACTCAGTATTGCATTTGGTTTTGGTGTAATATGTAATATTCCCATGTAGAGTAACGTCTGTCTTCTCCCTCTGAAGCTTGACCCAGAGCATACAGGTTTTGTGTGCGCAAAAACATTTGCTGCCCTGGTCAACGATCATGAGCTGCCCCTGGACCCCACCAAGTTGGAAATGTTATTTGCCCTTTCTCAGGGCAACGAGGATGGACAAATCTGCTACTCTCAGCTGGTGGACCTGGTGAGTAGAAGCAACCCAGGCTACACACAGATGATAAGTATATGCTGCTCAGTACAGGGAGCCCCAAAACACTGACATCTTGGATAAAACTACCTTTATTCTGAGTGGAACCTGCTTGTAATGGAAAGCTTGCAATCCAGAAAGTTGTGAATAGGGATGTAGCGAACGTCGGAAAAAAAGTTCGCGAACATATTCGCGAACTTGCGCAAAAACGCGAGCGGTTCGCGAACGGTTCGCGAACCCCATAGACTTCAATGGGAAGGCGAACTTTAACATCTAAAAAAAAAATTTCTGGCCAGAAAAATGATTTTAAAGTTGTTTAAAGGGTGCAACGACCTGGACAGTGGCATGCCAGAGGGGGATCAAGGGCAAAAATGTATCTGAAAAATCTGCCTGTGTGTGCTTGGAAGAGATAGTGTAGGGGGAGAGCTGTTAGTGATTTCAGGGACAGATGATAGTAAGTTTGCTGGCTAGTAATCTGCTTGATACTGCTCTGTATTGGAGGGACAGAAGTCTGCAGGGATTTGAGGGACATTTTAGCTTAGGTAGCTTTGCTGGCTAGTAATCTACTGTTCTCTTTAAACAACTGCCATACGTTGACCTTGTAGGCATTGTTTGCCCAGTTTTTTTGGACGCAGCCACTGAAGCACAGTTGCCAGAAAAAATATGCCATATAAATGCTGAAAATAGTCATTTTTCGCCATACGTTGACCTTGTAGACATTGTTTGCCCAGTTTTTTTGGTTGCAGCCACTGAAGCACAGTTGCCAGAAAAAATATGCCATATAAATGCTGAAAATAGTCATTTTTCGCCATACGTTGACCTTGTAGACATTGTTTGCCCAGTTTTTTTGGTCGCAGCCACTGAAGCACAGTTGCCAGAAAAAATATGCCATATAAATGCTGAAAATAGTCATTTTTTGCCATATACGTTGAGTCAACGTATGGCAAAAAATGACTATTTTCAGCATTTATATGGCATATTTTTTCTGGCCTCTGTGCTTCAGTGGCTGCGGCCAAAAAAACTGGGCAAACAATGCCTACAAGGTCAACGTATACACTACTACAGCGGTGGATACGGATTACGTAAAATATATGAATGCTGCTTGAAAAAAGTCACTCCGGTGTTTTTTCTGGAGACGGTAATATTATGGATATTTAGACAGAATGTGAACAAGGTCACACAGCTAGATGGCGGGTTGAAGAAAACAGTGTGCAAATAATGCCTACAGGGCAAATAATGCCTAAAAGGTCAACTTATACACTACTACAGCGGTAGTAAAATAAAAAAAAGTAAAATAAAAAAAAATGAATATTAAAAAAAAAAATTAAAGTTGGTGCTGCTGAACTACTAGGAGCAGCAGATTAGCACACCAGTCCCACTCCCCAACACTGCTAGACTAATAGCACTGGGCTCTTATAGTAGTAGTAGTAGTAGTAGTAGTAAAACAACAAAAAAATAAATAAAAGCAGTCCTTACAAGGACTACTGTTATTGCAGCAGTCAGCAGATGAGATCAGAAGCAGGACAGCTGCCCACTGCAGCTACATACAGAGCACTGCAGTAGAAGGTAGATTACTAGCCAGCAAAGCTACCTAAGCTTAAATGTCCCTCAAACCCCTGCAGACTTCTGTCCCTCCAATAACAGAGCAGTATCAAAACGATTACTAGCCAGCAAACTTTCAACTGTCCCTGAAATCACTAACAGGCAGCAGCTCTCTCCCTACACTATCTCTTCAGCACACACAGGCAGAGTGAAAAAACGCTGCAGGGCTTCGGTTTTTATAGGGAAGGGGAGTGGTCCAGGGGAGAGCTTCCTGATTGGCTGCCATGTACCTGCTGGTCTGGGGTGAGAGGGCAAAAAAAAGCGCCAACAATGGCGAACCCAAAATGGCGAACGGCGCGCGACGTTCGCGAACTTCCGGCGAGCGCGAACACCCGATGTTCGCGCGAACAAGTTCGCCGGCGAACAGTTCGCGACATCTCTAGTTGTGAAAAGAGTGGTTACACCTCCAAAATGCCACTCTTAGATGAGTTGAGTTGATGGCTTGTTAGCTTGTGCATGAGGCCAAAGCATCTGACTGGGACTTGTCCAATCCATATAGAGGGTTGAAGACAGTCCTCACTCAGCATGTTCCCATGTCATTCAGTTAAGGGTAAAACAATGAAATCAGTTTGATTTGATTCACCACTCGGTTGGTCAAACTGATCAAAAATCTGTTGTTTGACAAACTTGCCTCTAAGTTGATTTGTTTGTTTGATCTGCTGGGGAAGAAGAAGATGCAGAGCAGCAGAGATCCATTATGACAATGAAAATATTTAATTAAATTGAAAGAAAAGTAGTAACCCCACAGTATCGTTAAAAATATGTTGTAGAATTAATTGACTAATGAAATTACCCTTAAGGTGCAACAGTTAGAAAAAGTGCTTAGTGCTTCACGTGCCATTGAATTAATTCTATACCTACACACCACCAATTCATTTTACCAGAATTAGTTTAAAACATCAGTTATAGTTCATTCAAAAAAGTGCTTCTATAACTTCAATTAATTTAAGAATTCATTGATTATCAATTAATCGGTTAAAGTGCTAGTGCTACTAAATATCAAAAATTCATTGAAAATGTGATATTATAATAAAAAGAGGATCCTATATATCTCAGCAATTCATGAATAAAAAGAATGGAAAAGGAAATTAGATGAGAGGTGAAGTTGTCCTAAAATCTCCTAAATAAGGCTTTTTTCTGTCTAATGCCCTGGGACACCACACGGAGAGAAAGGCAGGACTCTAAGGACTGCGGTCTCAGTATTTTAACTAATCTGTAGAAGAGCTATCTAAAAAAACGCAAATCCCTAGAGCCGTGGAGTAAAAGAGGTACGGAGAATGATTGCTGCTAAAATGATTCAAAACCTTTGTGCGGCTAGAGCTTTATATACCTCTACGTATCTGGATCTAATAAATGTGATAAATAAATCGAACTATAAGAATACATTTTGGTTCGACAAGTAGGAATTACTTGCAATTCAGTTTGAGGGCCTTACCCATGTAATGATTGGGGTCTTCGTCCAACTACATTGGACAAGGATCCGCTGATAAGAAAGATGAAGACTCTTCCATTCAAGCCTGCTCTTCTCAGTCTGGTTTTGTAAATACAAATTTGCTGCCAATTTGGCATAATATAGGCAAATAGAAGACTAACTCTAATAGTATATAGTGAAAAAACTTTAGTAGACACTGGTCTCTTTTTTTGGATACAATATATTCTGATAGCAGGAAACATGACCCACCACATTCCACTTTTCCAACTGTTCTTCATTCAACTCTGCCTCCACGTTCCTGTCCAATTCAAACTTCAGAACCACCATTTCTTAGAGCACACAATGTGTTTTGGTGGCCACAGTCCTCTCAGCCTCTCAGGCTTCTTCTTTCCATCTACTTTATTGTGGCCAACTGGCAGCTGTTATTTGAGAATATAGGATGTCCATCTTCTAAATATACCAGCCGTGCAGTAAAGAGATCTCCATAGGCAGTTCATGTCCAACGAAAGTAATTTTGCTTGCCCCTCCTATAGATCAGCAGCAAAAGGTCCAGTAGTTTCAGAAGGGCCATCAGTAGTGGTCAACGCGCCCTACCAAGAGATGTTCTACTTGATCAGGACGGGCTCGGCATCTACAAAAGATTTGTACGTTATGTGGCCTATGAAATTTTGCCGGGTGAGATGGAGAGACGCTGGTACTTCTACCAACACCGGCCATGCCCACCACCTATCTTCATGGCAGTTGTCACTTTAACGCAGGTAAGGGATGATGGGCAAGAACTAACCTATAAAATATAAATTTGTCAATATTATACCAGTGTTTTATTGTACAACTAGTACTTTCTGGATTTGGTGCTTTGACTCGTGACAAATAGCCCTGTCCCCAAACACATAACTCACCCCTGAATGTCACTATGTTCTATACTATATGGAGGACTTCAAGAACATATATCTGGTGTTGCTGTGCTACAGCTCTAATCATGCTTTAACCCCCTGACAACATGTTAGGGCAATCACCGGAAATCATGAGGCCCCATTCTAGATAGCTGGGTGAGTACCACATAGTTGTGTTAGTACTACTTAGCTGGGTGGGTACTTCTGATTTGAGTGAACACTACTTAGCTTGATGAGTATTTCTTAACTGGGTGAGCACTGCTTAGCTGGTTGCCCTACTTGGCTGGGTGAGTACTACTTGGCTGAGTGGGTACTTCTTATTCGACTGAACACTACTTAGCTTGGTTAGTACTTCCTAAACTGGCCTCCCTATTTCGCTGAGTGAGTACTTCTTAACTGGATGTTGTGTAACTAGTGTTTAGCTGGTTGCCCTACTTGGTTGAGTGACTACTACTTGGCTGGGTGAGTACTACTTAGCTGGGTGGTACTTATTATTTGAGTGAACACTAGTTAGCTTGTTTAGTACTTCCTAAATTTTCCTCCCTATTTAGCTGAGTGAGTATTTCTTAACTGGGTGAGTACTGCTTAGCTGGTTACCCTACTTGACTGGGTTAGTACTTCTTGGCTGGGGTAGTACTACTTAGCTGAGTGGGTACTTCTTATTTGAGTGAACACTACTTAGCTTGGTGAGTACTTCCTAAACTGGCCTCCCTATTTAGCTGGGTGAGTACTATTTAGCTTGGTGGGTACTACTAAGCTGGGTGGGTAATACTTGGCTGGTTGAGTACTATTTAGCTGGGTGGGTACTACTTGGCTGGGTGGGTACTATTTGGCTGGTTGAGTACTACTTAGCTGGGTGGGTACTACTTGGCTGGGTGGGTACTATTTGGCTGGTTGAGTACTACTTAGCTGGGTGGGTACTTCTTATTTGAGTGAACACTATTTAGCTTGGTGAGTACTTCCTAATCTGTCTTCTCTATTTAGCTAGGTGAGTATTTCTTAGCTGGATGAGTACTACTTAGCTGGCTGCCCTACTTAGATGCAGGGCCGGCCTTAGGCCTATTGGACCATTGGGCCCAATAGGGCCCCGCACCTCTGGGGGCCCCGGACCACAGGGCAGCACAGATAATATTTCCCTCAGCACATGATGCTGCCTGGCCTGCCCCCAACTTTGAGAGTTCAGCCCATCCCCAAATCCATAGGTCCAGCCCACCCCCAACTCTGATAAGCCAGCCTATCCCCCAACTCCATAGGTCTAGCCTGCCCCCAACTCTGATAGGCCCAGCTTTCCTCCAACCTTGATAGGCTCTGCCTGCCCCCAATCCAACCAAGCCTGCTCCCAAGCTGAATCGGCCCAGCCTGCCCCAAACTAATTGGCCCAGTCCACTCTCCTATTTCATCCCTCTCTCTCTTACCCTGTGTGCCCCTATTATGTGCCGCTATTTCATCCCTCTCACTCTCTTACCTTGTCTGCCCCTTTCCTTTCTATTTTGTGCCTGTATGCCCTTATTTTCCTAAATACTTGGTGTGTCAGTAGCCAGCAACACTTGTCTCTGTGAAAATTCCAGTTTGTGGCGTGAAATGAGGCCTTTCCACCAGTCAGGCGATAGATCTCCTCTCACTAGAGAAACTGCTGAGATGGCAGCCTGCAGAGTTTTCTAGAAATAGCAAGCGATCCTGATCCTGCAGCAAAGTGAGATTTTAATGTCCAGAAATGAGTAGCTGCTTAACCAGAATGAACGCTAGTCCCTGGGCTACTCCAGCTCAAATCCGCCATCAGATTTATTGATTCCAGGCAAGGCTCACAGTTGGCAGAATTCCACTCAAAAGATTCCCAGTGGGGGGAATCAGCCAAAAGGCACGTCAGCTCCAAAATCACACGGAGCCAATGTACAGAGTGAGACGATTATATGGTAAATGGGAATCATTATATACGCAGGGCACTGGATTCTTCTACAGGAGGGGAGGGCCGGCTCCTTTAAAGGGATACTGTCATGGGAAAAAATGTTTTTTTTTTCAAAACACATCAGTTAATAGTGCTGCTCCAGCAGAATTCTGCACTGAAATCCATTTCTCAAAAGACCAAACAGATTTTTTTTATATTTAATTTTGAAATCTGACATGGGGCTAGACATATTGTCAGTTTCCCAGCTGCCCCACATCATGTGACTTGTGCTCTGATAAATTTCAGTCACTCTTTGCTGTACTGCAAGTTGGAGTGAAATCACCCTCCCCCAGCAGCCTAACAACTGAACAATGGGAAGGTAACCGGATAGCAGCTCCCTAACACAAGATAACAGCTGCCTGGTAGATCTAAGAAAAACACTCAATAGTAAAATCCAGGTCCCACTGAGACACATTCAGTTACATTGAGTAGGAGAAACAAGAGCCTGCCAGAAAGCAGTTCCATCCTAAAGTGCTGGCTTTTTCTGAAAGCACATGACCAGGCAAAATGACCTGAGATGCACCTACACACCAATATTACAACTAAATACACTTGCTGGTTCAGGAATGACATTTTATATTGTAGAGTAAATTATTTGCAGTGTAAACAGTGTCATTTAGAAATAAAAACTACATCATAAAAATCATGGGAGAATCCCTTTAAATTAAACCACAGTGGTGCACCACCTAACAGAACAGAGGCTGGGTTCAGTCCACAGGTAGGAAGTTCTGAATATTAACGGTAACATTAATAGCAGCAATAGGGGTACAATATAGTGTAGAAACTATACAAAATAGGTTTTAGATGTAGAAATTAAGCTGTAGGACACTGTGTGCATGGAACATGCTGCAATAACACATGGGACTGGGTGCGGCCATATTGTTGCTCAAAGAGGCTTGTGCATTTCAGTTTCTGTCCATAGGAAATGTAGCAGGGCAGCTCCTATGTACAGTATATCCACCTTATAAGCATGGAAGGAATTTTCTTCGTATAGATTAAACTGTGTTCTCCTGCTGTCTCTTCTGGCAGGAATTGCAAACCCTTTGAAACGATTAAGTATCAACATGCGCAGAGCACTTCTAAGCAGTTTTACCATATGTATTATTATTTGCAATTTCATTTAATATATGTTGACACAACAGCACCGCCCGCTGCTCAGTTTCGGACAACAGGACACAGTCATCAGAAAATGAAATTAGTGAGAAGAGGAAAGTCTTGTGATATTGATCTCGTGTAGAACCGACCAAAGAAACACTCTCAGCTTAAGGGCTAGTCCACACGGGGAGATAGCCCTGCGTTTGCGGTCGCGGCGACAAAGCGCCGCGCCAGTCGCCGCGACCGGCGCAGGCGACAGTTTTGTATGGGCGCCTATGTAAAAACGCCTGTGCTAACCACACGAGGCGATGCGCTTTTCAACAGTCGCCTGAAAAAGCCTGGCGAGGCATTTTCAGGCGACTGTTGAAAAGCGCATCGCCTCGTGTGGTTAGCACAGGCGTTTTTACATAGGCGCCCATACAAAACTGTCGCCTGCGCCGGTCGCGGCGACTGGCGCGGCGCTTTGTCGCCGCGACCGCAAACGCAAGGCTATCTCCCCGTGTGGAATAGCCCTAAAGGAGAAGGAAACCCAGTCGGCGCAAAAACCCTCCCCCCTCCCCTGTGTTGCCCCCCCTCCCTCCTCCCCCCTGGCCTACCTGTCTCGCTGGGCAAATGCCCCTAACTTGTTACTTACCCCTCTGCGCAGGTCCAGTCTACGGAGTTCACCGACGCCATCTTCTTCCAAGCGATCTTCTTCCTGCTTTGAACGGCATTTTGGCGCATGCGCAGTAGATCTGTACCGGCGAAATGCTCCTACTGCGCATGCGCCAAAATGCCGTTCTAAGCAGGAAGAAGATCGCTTGGAAGAAGATGGCGTCTGTGAACTCCGTAGACTGGACCTGCGCAGAAGGGTAAGTAACAAGTTAGGGGCATTTGCCCAGCGAGACAGATAGGCCAGGGGGGAGGAGGGAGGGGAAGCAACACAGGGGAGGAGGGAGGGTTTTTGCGCCGACTGGGTTTCCTTCTCCTTTAAGTTTAACAGAAGGTGGTGCTGTTGTTTCAGACTCATTATATTAGCAGTGTAAAAGCTGCTGAGATCTGGAAAACTTGAAAGGACAAGTAAAGTGGAATTCACAGGGGGTTGCCAATGAACCCACCTGTCTATATGATCACTTACCTTAGATCCCCTCAGCTTACTGGTGTCTCCTTCTTTCTAGATCATTGTTTTCCTCTGTTATGGGATCAAACTGAACAAGTGGGTCTTACAGACGTACCACCCTGAATATATGAAGAGCCCCCTTGTATACCACCCCGGGCACCGCGCCAGAGCTTGGCGCTTCCTCACCTATATGTTCATGCATGTTGGGTAAGGCTGGGCATCACAAGGGGTTCTGCTTATTCTGTTTATTTCCTGGGAGGAACTGAATGACTTGGGCTCAACGGCCTTGATCATAAAATAATGATAATAGGTTTCCTCATCTACCCTGACCACGGTGCTGCCATACAGTACAGCTGATACGCAGCCACTCATAGACACTAGCTACACGTGACATGGGACCATCAATCTAAAATTCTACACCCTACACGGAGCGGAGATGAAGAAGGGCAGAGAAGGGGGATGTTAAAGAGCAAGTGTGACAGACACATCAGAGTTGCCAGGTCTAATTTTCAAAACCAGACAAAGTCAGCTACAAAACCAGCTCAAAACTAGCTGAGAGGCACTTCAAAAGTAGCCCACAAATAGCACAATATGTGCTGTGAAAAAAAGTCTAAAAAAATAAATATATGAAAATACCCCTTTTTCAAATTTTCACTATTGTTAAATTTTTCCATGAAGCAAAATAGGTCAGATTTGCCCCTAACCAGAAGTGTAACTATAAAGGGGGCCCAGCAGCGTTCCTAGAGGGGGGCGGGCCCTGGTGCATGACGCGCAGCCGGGCCCCGCCCCCCCTGCCAGGGTGATTTCAGTGGCGTGCAGCGCTGCCGGGGGGCCCTGAGGGGTTGCGGGCCCTGGCCCGCTCGCACCCCCCTGCTCCCCTAGTAGTTCCGCCACTGAGGGGGCCCTATAAGGCCTTAATACATATACAATTTAATAAATATTGGTAAAACATGTCAACTTATAGACATTTTGGTGGCCAAAAGATTTTTACCCCAAATTGTCTGAAATTGAGGAAAGTCACTGGAAAATACGAGAATGCTTAAGAGGGACAGGAGACTCGGGTACAGAGCCCAAAATCTGGTAACACCTGACTTCTACACAAGTCAGTCCCATTGCATGCTGGGTATTATAGTCTTTGAAGGGGAACTATCGCAAAAATGAAAATTTAATATAAGCTCCATCATACTGAAATAAGAAACTTTCTAAATACAATCAATTAAATATTCTGCACTGTTTCTGAAATAATCAAGTTTATCTTCACTATCCCTCTCTCAGCATCTGTTTCTCTTCATTCTCTCTTCATGCAGCAGTTGGGTGTCAGATATTCATCAGACAGTTAGATCCAATATATCTTATAGGGGGGCTCCTTTCCTAGCAGATGTATTAGAGCTCACTCAAATAACTGATTCCAGTACAAACAAAATAACTGCCTTTTGTACAAATCCTGCATGTAGAGAGACATGATGTCTGGTGAGTTTAATAGAGTGAGCTCTAATACATCTTCTAGGCAAAAGGAGCCCCCCTATAAGATATATTGGATGTAACTGTCAATGAATATCTGACACCCAACTGCTGCATGAAGAGAGAATGAAGAGAAACAGATGCTGAGAGAGGAAAAGTGAAGATGAACTTGATCTCAGCAACGTAACAACATAATTTTTAGTTGATTATATTTAGAAAAATTCTTATTTCAGTAAGCGGAAGCTTATATTACACTTTCATTTTCAAGATAGTTCCCCTTTAAACTTGGCAGTTGGCAAACTGTTAAACAAAAACGACATTAACCAACTTGCATTGGGAGACACAGGCTTGGCACATTAGGGGAAGAAAAAAGACTTTGGCTGGTTTCCAAAGTACAAACCAGCCAAAGGCCCAAAAAGTAGGTCAATTTGGCTGGAAAACCACCAACCTGGCAACACTAAATCCCACTAACTCTGCCTTTTAGCGACCTCATTGGCCAAGTAAATGATTGGCGTGTTACTTGGCCAGTCAGGTTGCTGCTGTGGATCACTAGGCCTGAGTAAACTAACCCCTGACCTTTTACTGTGGTAATGAATATTCATATTACATTTAATATGGAGCTTGTTTGTATTGCATGTGTAATATTGCTACACCTCCTGCCCAGTCATGTCACTGCTATTCCTTTCCCACGTGTCCCTCACACAGCGTCACTACATGTCACTGCTCCCATTGCCTCAGCACTGCTCTCACCTCGTTCAGCTCGTTCCTTACATGGATCTCAAGGCCTACAGGCTGTTGCTATAGTAACCCCAGTGGAACTACGTGAGGCCTTTTTAGTTCTAATTCTCCATCTCCAATGGTAACACCTCCTGTGTAGAATGTAAATAGCAGCGGCGTGTGCAGCTTGGTGCCTACAATTGTAACATTATAGAATTCAGTCTGAGATTGGATGTCACTTTGTTTACTATAATGTGAGTAAATATGAGCCTGATAGTGACAACTACACAGGAATACATTTTGGCTTCTAGATTCCCTGCTTCTGCAATGTAACAACTCAACCAACTGTAATGCCCCTGATCCGTCCAGTTGTGCCCCCTCTTGTCCCTTGTCCACATGGTTATGGGCAGATCTGGACTGAGATTCAAAATAGGCCCTGGCACTTCAAGTACAATGAGACCCAATCAGGGGCAATAAATAGTGTCTGTCTATTTATTATTAACATGTATTTATATAGCGCCAACATATTGCGTAGAGCTGTAAAGTAAATGTGATTTTACAACTAAATCACATGAATTCTATACATAGAACATATGGAGTTACATACATCACAATCAATACCGGTACAAAAGATGAGGAAGGCTCTATGCAAAAGAGCTTACACTCTAAAGGGAAAGGAGTAATACACAAGAGCTGAGGGGGGATATTGTGTGCGCCATGGTCCTGTTTTGACCCGGACGCCCTGGTTTTTTGAAGGGCTGTCCACAGTGTCGGACTGGCCCGGCGGGATACCGGGAAAATACCCGGTGGGCCCCGACCCTAGTGGGCCCCCGCCGGGCCAGACCCCCTCTCCCAAACAGTTTTTTTTAAAAAAAATAAACAAAATTTCGGCGGATCGCAGCGCCGTTTGCGCATGCGCGCCTTTTACGCATGCGCGTCTAGCGCCATTTACGCATGCGTGCCTAGCTCCGTTTGCGCATGCGCGATGCGCCGCCTGGGCAATTATGCCGAGCGGCGATTCGCCTAGGTAGCGGGGGTCAGAGGGGGGCCCTGGACACCAGTCCCGGTGGGCCCCGGGCACCCCAGTCCGACCCTGGCTGTCCAAGTGAAAACTGCCAAATTAGGAAAACCAGGCAGGATTTCCTATGATTGACATGCCACGTCACTGCCCCACCCTCGTTACATCATGGCTCCGCCCCATACCCAGCGTTAGAAGGGCCAAAAGGTGGCAACCCTAAATACGGCTAGAGTTGTCACCTTTTTTGCTTGGGGAAAACAGGCAGGGGCAGGCCGGTGACGTAGGGTCAAGTGATTACTTTTTTGTAAAGATCTCTATCTATTTAGCATAGAACTCGCCCCTGTCTATCATTTACACTTCTACTCTGTTTATTCCTATGGGATTTTTAGAAGCACATATATGAAAGGATGGACTCACTTTTACCATTCTGAAAAATATACCCCCCAAATCCCATACAAATGAAATGATCCCCTATTTCTTCCACCCGAAGAGCACCCAGTTGACTGAATAAAGCACATATTTATATGAATGAATACTTTATACTAAAAAGATCCCACATGAATAAATGTCCCCGTGCACAAGCGGCGGCTCAGTTAGTGGGACTGAATACTCTGCCGTAAGCTTAGAAATGGTGTTAAATGAGCATTTATTGTGGAAATTGGGATTGTAACGGATTCACATGTGTGGGTGGGACTGACAAGAGAGGGGTGGGTGTTCATTCTAAGAATACATTTGCTTAGTATTTGGAGTTATTAAAGGACAACTACAGAGATTTCTTAACGGAGAGATAAAGTAGGGATGACTTAATTACACATAATAATATGCAATGGATTATTGACTTCATTTAGCTCATTTATCACATATGGGGCACTCCTCCCATGAATACAGAGCTTCCTGCATTCAGCATTACTGTATTCATCAGGGACTGGTGTGTGGAGGCACAAAGGTGTCCACTAACTTGGGAGAAGCCCAAGTTGTCAGTTGTTAAGGACAAGGCTGCCTTGTACCCATCAGTAATGCACTTGGCATCTGCCCCTCATGCCAGACATTAAATCTGTCACAAAGTGCAGAGAGCAGATATGCCCAGGACACCCGCTGTTAAATCTTAAAGGAGAACAAAATCCTAAACATTAAAGTGACTAATGAGACTATATTTTATATACTGAACTTATTGCACGAGGCTAAAGTTTCAGCTTGTCAATAGCAGCAATGATCCAGGACTTCAAACTTGTCACAGGGGGTCACCATCTTGGAAAGTGTCTGTGACACTCACATGCTCAGTGGGCTCTGATTGGCTGTTGAGAAGCTAAGCTTAGGGGTCGTCACTAATTATCCAGCAGAAAATGAGCTTCCCTGGCTGTAAGATAAGCTGATGCTACAGGTTTGCTGATTATTCAATTCTGATGCTAATTGCACTGGTTTCTGTGCTGCCATGTAGTAATTATCTGTATTAATTACTAATTAGCCTTATATTGTGACATTTCTATTCTATGTGTACTGTATATTGTGAGTGGCTCCCTAAGCTCAGTAAGTGACAGCAGCACAGAGCATGTGCAGTGAATCAGCAGAAAAGAAGATGGGGAGCTACTGGGGCATCTTTGGAAACACAAAGGGCTGGGGTTGCCTTGGGCTGGTACAGAAGCCCAAAACAAAATGTACAACATTTCTAGTCTACTTCTTTAGTTAGGCTTTTAGTTCTCCTTTAAACCTGGGACATTAATATCAACTATGCAATGGAACCTTTATGAATAATGGACTATCAAGTTTTTGGCTTTGCTGCAATGCAGCTGTACATGACAACAATCCCCCGAGAAGCATGACCAATAACATCCTAGAAATGGCCGCAACCATATGATCCAGTGGACCAATCATTGATTTTACTGTTTTTTGCTGTTTTTGACAGTCTAGAACAGTTGGGATTTAACACTCTGCTGCAGTTAATGATCGGAGTTCCTTTGGAGATGGTTCATGGGATACTGAGAATTAGCTTCCTGTACCTTGCAGGGGTTTTGGCAGGTAAGTTCCCCAAATCATCTGGTTGTTTTACTTAAACCAGGACTCCTAGAGCTTTCACTGCTCTTCCAGACTCCCATGCACAGTATGTCACTTTTTCCTATTCCATTTCCAGGATCCCTTGCAGTGTCGGTCACAGATATGAGAGCGCCACTGGTCGGAGGGTCAGGTGGAGTCTATGCCCTGTGCTCTGCCCATCTTGCCAATGTTGTTATGGTATGTTATAATGTAAAATCATGCTATTGTTTTCTTTTATATGTGATCAAATCACAGTCAGCCTAATCTGAAATAGACACACCCTACAGGTCTCTTTTAGGGCAGAGACACAGTCAAATTCGGGAGAGATTAGTCGCAAATCTCCTCTTCTTTGGGAGACTAATCTCCCCGACCTAGAGTCCTGAGTGGAACCAATTTCTAAGACCCGGAACCCGAACCCACAGCCCGCGACCCGAAACGCAACTCGCATAATTTACCCACTTTGATCCGCTACCCGACCCAACCCGCCGACCACCATCAAACAGGAAGTGATGGTGCTGCAAACCGGAAGTGACATCTTCAAAAGTGGGCGGGGACAGAAACAAGTTTTGTAAAACTTTAAAAGGAGTAAAATATAGACAATATTACATAAGATAAGAAATTTAGATAAGAACCGCAAACCGATCCAAGACCCGCAACTCTACAGACCCATGGGTATACCCGCACCTGAAAATCCTCCCCTCATTCCGCAGGGTGCCCACTTTTTTTGCAGGTAACCCGCGGGTACCCGACCTGCTGCAGGAGACCGAACCGCCTTCCTGCCGTCTAGAATCTAAATCACCAGCGAGATAGCACTTGGAGCGCTTTCATTTCCGAAGTCGCCCAAAGTTTCCTCGTGATCGATTCTAACCGGCCAGAAGGCAGAGGACGGCAGTTCGGGCAGATTAGTCGCCCTGAAGAAGAAGAGATTTGTCGCTGGGCGACTAATCTCCCCGAATCTGACCGTGTGTCTCTGCCCTTAAAGGGGAACATTTTTTTCATTAAGTACAAAACCATTTTTGATCATGAACACCCTGTACCCCATTCACATTTTCTGCTCATTTTGTTCATGGATATGCTCTTTAAAATAGCCCAGCGTGATGTAACCCTGCTGTTTTTTTCTATGGCCCTTCTACAGAACTGGGCTGGAATGCGCTGTCCATACAAGGTCCTTCGAATGATACTCGCACTGGTCTGTAGTAAGTATATCTATTCAAATAACACAATTGTTAGTATTAATTCTTTTTTTTTTTTAAACCACAGCGCTGCTTGATTAATGTAGAACAGAGCATTTGCATTGGCCAGTACATTTGGGCTGCCTCCTTGCAGAGCTAAGAAGGAGAGATGTATTGAAGATTTTCGAAACCTTTTCAAAAAGCCGATGGGCACACACTGTGTGAACAGTAATCTACTCGAGTCCATTGCTTGAGTCTCTGGACTGTCATTTACAAAACACAATGCAGATGCAACATGCCATGTTTTTTGTACTTTGCACTATGCCCTGTGTTGGGTACATTTTGGAGCACCTTTTCCATTAATGAGGGGTGGCACATGAGCATCCAAATTGGGCACCTGTATGTTTTCATGTCATTCAGCAAGATACTCACATGGTATATCTTCTACCTTATACTCTTCAGCTTTTATTGGGGCAACCTGCTGTCCCTAACAATGTGCCATTCTATGCCAGCCTTTGGGCCTTTCTTCAGGTCACATGTCCCAAAAGAATGTCCACCAGCCATTGTTACTGAATGGCACACCCAAATACTTGCCATATCTCTGCTAGATGATGAAATGCTTAAAATTGGACCAAGCTTCCTTACCCTTAACACCCTTCTCTCTCTTCAGTGAGCTCAGAAGTAGGTCGTGCAGTTTGGCTCCGTTTCTCCCCTCCGCTACCTGCAGCCGGTCCCCAGCCCAGTTTCATGGCTCACCTTGCTGGGGCGGCTGTTGGTGTCAGCATGGGCTTGACCATCTTGCGCAGCTACGAAGAGAACCTCCAGGACCAGTGCGGTTGGTGGGTCATCTTACTGTGTTATGCTACCTTCTTTGCCTTCGCTATCTTTTGGAATGTCTTCGCCTACGAACTTCTAGGAGTGCAGATACCACATCCCCCCTGATCGTTGGACGATGCACATCCCTCAACTGAAGCTCCTTATGTGGGAGACTGCTTATCCTAAACCTTTCCTTAACTGAGGAACCAGCTAAGATATATCACTCCAACACATGCTGGACCTTCTAGTCAACATCAATGTGATCCAGGTGTGGGACAGACAATGTGACAAAGCAGGGTGACGTGATACAGTTTGCTACAGAATTTAAATGTATGTACCTATGTAGCCAGGTCATTTTGTAAGCTCTTACTGTTATTACTCTTCATAGCCTGCACTCTGAGATGTTCAGGAGCTGGGTTATCATCAAGCAATAATACCCTTGAATCCATCATTTTTCCATTACATACAAAGATTCATGGAGGCTTTACAACCACCACTACATCCTAAAAGTAAGAGAGACTTTCCTGATGAGAACCCACCTCCTGATCATCATCATTCACTGGACAAAGGGGTCTCACCTACGTAATGAGATCTCACCTATGTAAGGAACAATCTCAGGCCTGATAAATGGTTTTACCCCAGAATGGCTCCCCTTGGAAACCCTTACCTCTAAATTACTCTTTCGCTACTTGTGTTAAACAGTAGGATGTTGATTGATGTCTCCCAATGTATCCCACCTCCGACAGAAAGTACCTGGCAGCCATCTTGAAACAGACATTAGATGAGGGTTAATAGAATCTTAGGATTCATAACAAGCCCCTAATGCAGGGTCAATTTTAGAGTAGGTCAGAGAGGGATTTTTTGCCCTGGACCCTGAACCCAGAGGGGCCTCTTGGAGGGAGGGATTAAAATAATAATAAAAAGTGTATTGGACGTGTAATATAAATAATTGCAGAAAGGAGGTGCAGTCCAAGTTTTTCAATGCTGTGGGCAAGTTATTCCCTATAAAATGAAATAGCAAATCATCCAAAATCTTGACCATTCTGGGTGGCCATATCCACCCCATGGACCTCCAGCTGTGTAGCTCATCCGTTGGTTCCAGCCTCTTTGTATAGCTACAGGAACTCTTTATCTCTAAAAATGACATTCAGCATTACCTTCAAGAACAACACAAAGCCAGTTCACTTTGTTGTGGACCCGCAAGTAAATCCAATTGTAAACCTTGGACCCCATGCTAGCACTCCTCTTATTTAAAAATGCATGAGCCCAGGGTATATGTCATCAGAGAGCTGTGCCGCCATCTTTGTATATATTGGCAGTGTTTTCTTTTTGTGCATTAGGGGAGGACACCCAGGGTATAGTATAGTTGGCATAATAATAATAATAATAATAATAATAATAATAGGGCAGCACAAGGAAACACTGAGTACAGGCAAAGATGGTGGCTCTTTACTCACAAGTACCACAGGCTAAGAAAAAAGCACCAACCCAGGATCCAAGATTAGTGATTACAAATTTGGAAGCCATTCACTGGCCTTCAAACTCAGTGTAGCTCATTTGCTAACAGTAGGCAAATTTGCCCCAACACACTACCCCATAAGTTTATCTCCATTATTCTACCTGTAGTAGAATTGCTGATTGGTTGTTATGGGTCACAGCATGGGTGCAAATTAGCCCTGGGTTAGTAAATGAGCCTTGATTACTTTTGTGCCAAAAGCTGGTCATGCAAGAAAAAATAAATACATTTCGAATGCAAATATTTTATTTAGGGAACATAGTGAGGCATCAGTTTTAAACGTGCCCCGCCAATTGCGCATTCTGTATTTTATATATTAAAAAAAGAATAAATGGGTATTTTAGTATATAGAAACATTTACGACTTATTGTCAAAATATTCCCAAAAAAAAAAAAATATATATATATATATATACTGCAAATGAACAAATTTGTGAAATTTTTGAAACCCCCGGACTGAAACATAAATCTGAAATAAAGGACACATAAACCAACCGAAAACCTTGCACAGGACAAACAGAAAATTTCTATTTTATTGGCACCAGTGTTGCCACATGGGTAATCTTTTTAACGGGTTGGTTTAGCGGGTGTACAGGGAAGCTGAGCTATCTATAGCTGTTTAATAAAATCGACATGCTGTACAAAGGCATACTTGCCCTTTACATTATTTATAGGTGATATGCTGTCTGAGCCAGTAGGCAACAAGATAAGTACTTGGATCTAAGATTTTCAAAGGCAAATTGTCAATTATTTTATCTGATGGAAATACAGGTTCAAGGGCATTGGCAAGTAATAGAGACCACGGAGTCTCCAGAATAGTTTCCTTTCATACTTACTGCATATCAAACAGCTTGTCTGGTCTGTAGTGTGTCCTTGGGAGACAGAGAATGTCACAATAAGGTCTCAATAAATGAGTGGGTAATTTAAAGGGGAACTACTTGTTGCCTGGACAATTCTAAAATTAAGAAAGCCAGTCAGATGATGATGGTGAAACGTCTTCAAGAACGAAGAAAAACACAGCAAGTCCAGGTGACTTATTACTACTGATATACCATGACCTGGATGAATGAGAATCTTCACAAACAGATACATGGTATGCTTTCTGCAAAGGTTACACACAAATATAGGGAGCTGTTGCTGCTGAACTGTGTTTAGTACAAGGGAATATTTATGCTGGAATACTTTTACAGTATCTGTACAGACTATGAGCAAACGTATGGGCTGTTCCTGCAGAATTGTGCTTAGTACAGGGGAATACCTATGCTGCCATAGTTTTATGGGATCTCTCTGTACAGACTATGAGCAAACTTATGGGCTGTTCCTGCAGAATTGTGCTTAGTACAGGGGAATACCTATGCTGCCATAGTTTTATGGGATCTCTCTGTACAGACTTTGAGCAAACTTAGGGGCTGTTCCTGCTGAATTGTGCTTAGTACAGGGGAATACCTATGCTGCCATAGTTTTATGGGATCTCTCTGTACAGATTATGAGCAAACTTAGGGGACTGTTCCTGCTGAATTGTGCTTAGTACAGGGGAATACCTATGCTGCCATAGTTTTATGGGATCTCTCTGTACAGACTATGAGCAAACTTAGGGGACTGTTCCTGCAGGATTGTGCTTAGTACAGAGGAATATCTATGCTACCATAGTGTTATGGGATCTCTCTGTACAGACTATGAGCAAACATAGGGGACTGTTCCTGCAGAATTGTGCTTAGTACAGAGGAATATCTATGCTACCATAGTTTTATGGGATCTCTCTGTACAGACTATGAGCAAATTTAGGGGCTGTTCCTGCAGAATTGTGCTTAGTACAGAGGAATACCTATGCTGCCATAGTTTTGTGGGATCTCTCTGTACAGACTATGAGCAAACTTAGGGACTGTTCCTGCTGAATTGTGCTTAGTACAGGGAATACCTATGCTGCCATAGTTTTATGGGATTTCTCTGCACAGGCTATGAGCAAACTTAGGGGAATTCTCCCGGATAAGGAAATTGATATATTGGGCCAGTTGAGTAGGACACTCCTCCAGTGATGTACAGGGAAAGATATGCAGTATATTATGGCGTGACATGGCAGGAAAAGATTAGAGCAAGTTGAGAAGGACATGATATCATACATCTTATCTTCCATCAAGGTTAGGACTCATTTGCAATATCTGTGTGTATATTATTAATTGCTCTGCTGTGCATCGGCAGCTTAAAGGGATACTGTCATGGGAAAAAAAAAAATTTTCAAAATGAATCAGTTAATAGTGCTGCTCCAGCAGAATTCTGCACTGAAATCCATTTCTCAAAAGAGCAAACAGATTTTTTTATATTCAATTTTGAAATCTGACATGGGGCTAGACATTTTGTCAATTTCCCAGCTGCCCCATGTCATGTGACTTGTGCTCTGATAAACTTCAATCACTCTTTACTGCTGTACTGCAAGTTGGAGTGATATCACTCCCCTCCCTTTTCCCCCCCAGCAGCCAAACAAAAGAACAATGGGAAGGTAACCAGATAACAGCTCCCTAACACAAGATAACAGCTGCCTGGTAGATCTAAGAACAACACTCAATCGTAAAAACCCATGTCCCACTGAGACTCCTTCAGTTACATTGAGAAGGAGAAACAGCAGCCTGCCAAAAAGCATTACTCTCCTGAAGTGCAGGCACAAGTCACATGACATGGGGCAGCTGGGAAATTGACAAAATGTCTAGCCCCGTGTCAGATTTCAAAATTGAATATAAAAAAATCTGTTTGCTCTTTTGAGAAATGGATTTCAGTGCAGAATTCTGCTGGAGCAGCACTATTAACTGATTCATTTTGAAAAAAAATTTTTTTCCCATGACAGTATCCCTTTAAACCCTGTGCTTCTGTCTCCCACTCCCCTTCCACATTAATTCCTTCTATGAAATATCCCACTTATCCCCCATATAGGCTCTTACTTTGCCTTGGTTACAACCAACTCATTCATCTTCTCATAAGACTTATCCAAAAAATACAAATGGGGGAAGGCAACTGCTACAACTACCTTTGCCAGATTTATTTCCTTCACACCTCGTTGGTTAAAGGAACAAAAAAACAAAAAAATAAAATGTGTTTTAAAGGAAAGACAATAAAATGTAGTGTTGCCCTGCACTGGAAAAACTGGTGTGTTTGCTATAGTTTATATAAACAAGCTGCTGTGTAGCCATGGGGGCAGCCATTCAAGCACAGGATATACAGTAGATAACAGATAAGTACTACTATAGTTTATATAAACAAGCTGCTGTCTAGCCATGGGGGCAGCCATTCAAGCACAGGATACACAGTAGATAACAGATAAGTACTACTATAGTTTATATAAACAAGCTGCTGTGTAGCCATGGGGGCAGCCATTCAAGCACAGGATACACAGTAGATAACAGATAAGTACTACTATAGTTTATATAAACAAGCTGCTGTGTAGCCATGGGGGCAGCCATTCAAGCACAGGATACACAGTAGATAACAGATAAGTACTACTATAGTTGTTATAAACAAGCTCCTGTGTAGCCATGGGGGCAGCCATTCAAGCACAGGATACACAGTAGATAAAAGATAAGTCCTACTATAGTTTATATAAACAAGCTGCTATGTAGCCATGGGGGCATCCATTCAAGCACACGATACACAGTAAATAACAGATAAGTACTACTATAGTTTATATAAACAAGCTGCTGTGTAGCCATGGGGGCAGCCATTCAAGCACAGGATACACAGTAGATAACAGATAAGTACTACTATAGTTTATATAAACAAGCTGCTGTGTAGCCATGGGGGCAGCCATTCAAACACGTATCCTTTAATATCTTGGACTAAAAAGAAAATAAATAATGAATGTACATTACAAAAGAGCTTATAATAGCCCCCTCGTCAATTTTACATGCACTTATTTTAAATGTTTACTACTACTAGTGACACACGCTGCAATTTAGGGAGATTAGTCGCCTGGCGATAAATCTCCCCGAAACTGCCTCCCCTGCCTTCCCGCTGGCTAGAATGAAAATCGCCAGTGGGATGGCAGTCGGAGCACTTTGTTTTCCGAAGTCACTCGAAGTTGCCTCACGAGGAAACTTCGGGCGACTTTGGAAAATTAAGTGATCCGAGTGCCATCCAGCCATGATTTAGATTCTAGCCAACGGGAAGGCATTGCGGGGAGATTAGTCGCCCAGAAAAGAGGCAATTTGTGGTTAGAGCTGTAGTTCAGCATCATCTTGGTAATGTATGATAAAACAAGCCTATAAAAATGGACAGAGCCCTTCTATACATAATACTATTCTTTTTTCCCCTCTACAGACCAGAAGCCGTGGCAGGGCCGATGCCCTTCAGTTGGCACAGCTCATTGATTGCAGTAGAAACATCAGTCAGGAGCTGGAAAAGCTTTACTGGTGCAGGTCTCTACAGCCCAGAGAGAGATGGACCCATTAGAAATACTGATGTTTGTTGTTCTAAACTACTAAACAGCATAGTTAAGTTTGGTGCTGGAAGCCTGACATTCTGGTGATGCATTTCATAGGGAAGATCAATGGCCACCATTGCTACTCACAGTCAGCTTCCACTCCATCAGCTTCACCAGCTCTTCCCGGATTAAGTGTTTCTGTGGTGCAGGGTGGCAGTTTCTCCTGGTACCTGCATAAATTTGCATATATGGTAAATATTATAATTTGCAGTGGCACACGGGAAGATTTGTCCCTCGTGATTTTTTAGATGCAGCTGCAGGCGACAAATCTCCCAAAAGTGCCTCTCCATTGCCAGTAATTAAAATCGCTGGTGGTGTGCTCAACTTTTTGCTAAATTGCTTGAAAATGCCTCCAGAGAAAAATGTGGCTGATTTAGCGATCAGTTGGACATACCGCCAACGATTCCTATTACCAGCAATGTAGAGGAATTTTCGGGAGATTTGCAGCGTCTAAAAAAAATCACAGGCGACAAATCTTCCCCTGTGCCACTGCCCTAACACACTGACTTCATGCTCCTTAAATCCCACGACTCAATCAGAAGGAAGACATTGTTGGTAGTAGGGGCCGGTATTAGAAATTTACCGGCAATGTAGCTGCCGGTAAATTTGTAATACCATTAAAAAGAGCCATCGGCCTGCCCCCAATCCCCTTGAACTTACCTGTTCTTTGTGGTTCTTTTAGTGTCCGTGACGCGGCCCCGCCCCCTTTGACATCACGCCCCGCCCATTTTGATGTCATGGCCCGACCCTTTTCGTCCCCGCCCCCCACAAGCCAGTAAAGAAATTTTAAAAAGGTGGCAACCCTAGGAGGAGGTCAATGGAGAAATCCATACCCATAGTGGGAGGAGTTGCCAAAATAATATATATACAGCCCTTATTTGGGACCCATGAGAAGTTTTGAATGCTTTTGTTGCTCCCCAAGTCTTTTTACATTTGAATGTGGCTCACAGGTAAAAAAAAAAAAAAAAAAAGGGTTGGGGACTCCTGCTCCAGTCTAGGATAATTTGGACACTAGCAATGAGATTGCTGAAACTGCAAACTGGAGATCTGCCAAATATCAAGCTAAATAACTCAAAAACCACAAATAATAAAAAATGAAAGCCAATTGCAAATTGTCTCAGAATATCCCTCTCTACATCATATTAAACGTTAACTCAAAGGTGAATTTAATTGGAAAAGGCAATTATGCTGGAAGACTTCAAGGGCAGAGCCACACACGAAGATTCGGGGAGATTTAGTCGCCCGGCAACAAATCGCCTCTTCTTCGATGACTAATCTCCCCTAAACGCCTTCCCGCTGGCTAGAATGTAAGGACAGAGACACATGCTTAGATTCGGGCGAGATTTAGTTAACATTCTAGCCGGCGGGGGGGGCAGTTTCTCCTGGTACCTGCATAAATTTGCATATATGGTAAATATTATAATTTGCAGTGGCACACGGGAATATTTGTCCCTCGTGATTTTTTAGATGAAGCTGCGGGTGACAAATCTCCCAAAAATGCCTCTCCATTGCCAGTAATTGAAATCGCTGGTGGTGTGCTCAACTTTTTTGCTAAATTGCTTGAAAATGCCTCCAGAGAAAACTTTGGCCGATTTAGCGATCAGTTGGACATACCGCCAACGATTCCTATTACCAGCAATGTAGAGGAATTTTCGGGAGATTTGCAGCGTCTAAAAAAAATCACAGGCGACAAATCTTCCCCTGTGCCACTGCCCTAACACACTGACTTCATGCTCCTTAAATCCCACGACTCAATCAGAAGGAAGACATTGTTGGTAGTAGGGAGATTTATTTCCTTGAAATCTACCTAGATAAGTAGGTCCCAAATCTGAGATAATTGGTGGGGAGGAGGTAGGGTTGCCACCCGGCCGGTATTTTACCGGCCTAGCCGGTAAAATACCTGCCAAGGCCGGGATTACAAATTTACCGGCAATGTAGCTGCCGGTAAATTTGTAATACCATTAAAAAGAGCCCTTGGCCTGCCCCCAATCCCCTTGAACTTACCTTTTCTTTGTGGTTCTTTTAGTGTCCGTGACGCGGCCCCGCCCCCTTTGACATCACGCCCCGCCCATTTTGATGTCACGGCCCGACTCTTTTCATCCCCGCCCCCCACAAGCCTAGGAGGAGGTCAATGGAGAAATCCATACCCATAGTGGGAGGAGTTGCCAAAATAATATATATACAGCCCTTATTTGGGACCCATGAGAAGTTTTGCATGCTTGTGTTGCTCCCCAAGTCTTTTTACATTTGAATGTGGCTCACAGGTAAAAAAAAAAAAGGGTTGGGGACTCCTGCTCCAGTCTAGGATAATTTGGACACTAGCAATGAGATTGCTGAAACTGCAAACTGGAGATCTGCCAAATATCAAGCTAAATAACTCAAAAACCACAAATAATAAAAAATGAAAGCCAATTGCAAATTGTCTCAGAATATCCCTCTCTACATCATATTAAACGTTAACTCAAAGGTGAATTTAATTGGAAAAGGCAATTATGCTGGAAGACTTCAAGGGCAGAGCCACACACGGAGATTCGGGGAGATTTAGTCGCCCGGCAACAAATCGCCTCTTCTTCGATGACTAATCTCCCCTAAACGCCTTCCCGCTGGCTAGAATGTAAGGACAGAGACACATGCTTAGATTCGGGCGAGATTTAGTTAACATTCTAGCCAGCGGGAAGCAGTTCGTGGAGATTAGTCGCCCCGAAGAAGAGGAGATTTGTTGCTAGGCAACTAACCTCCCCCGGATCTGAGCGTGTCTCTGCCCTAGATCGCCGGCAGGATGGCTCTCGGAGCATACCTTCAGTCCCTCATTTGTACTGGAAAGTCCCGATTTTCTCTGCACTGAACAGACAGAAAAAGAAACAGTTTCTCACTTAATTGGTTTTTAGCAGAGAGCCCAGACCAGGTAACAGGTGCAAATAAGATACTTTGTAACAATTTTGAGACAAAAATACAGTAATAAGGAGAAAAATTTTCAAACTTTCACAGCCTGCCAAATTTTGTAAAATGCACATGATAATTAGAGGGTGTGGCTACAGAAAGGGGCGTGGTCAAAAATTTTTGCAGCGCTACATGTGAAAAAAAATCCCTCATTTTACTTGCAAGATGTTGGGAGGTATGCGGCTGCCCAGTGCGCTAGGTTTTCCAAAGTCGCACATTTCCAAAGTTCCACCTTCTAAAAAAAAATTACCGGCCAGTGGTGGGGGCGGAAAATAAAGGGGCGGGACATGATGCAAAAAGAGGCGGAGCTGATGAGGCACACTGCAAAAGGGGTGGGGCCACTTGGGGTAGCGTCACAAAAGGGACGGGAAGTCGACAAAAATTTAAGTTTTCATCGGCGGAGAAGGGATTTTGTAAATAGTATTACAAATTACCGGCAGCTACAATGCTGGTAAATTTGCAATAGAGGTGTTTTTAGCCGCAGGAAGGCTTTTCAGGGAGATTAGTCACCGAAGAGGCAATTTGTTGCAGAGCGACTAAATCTCCCAGAATCTTTCCATGTGTGTCTCTCTGTCCTAAAGGAAAAGAAGAAAAGAAACATTGAACTTCCATGAAAGGACGCGACCAAACTTTCAAAGACTAACCCGAGTAGGCGGGGTTTTATAACATAATCTTCTTTCTACTGAATGAGCCATGTGGGCGCGGCTTATTTGGCTACTTTCGATATCGCTTCCTGGATTTGCGTTCCAAGTCTCGGTCTGATTAAAGCCGTACTAAGGTCTCTGTGCGGAAGAACCCAGCTGGTTGCTGTAGAAGGCAGACCGGAAGTTCCGGCTGGTGGTGTCAACAGCTGTCTGTGTTTAGGGTTTTGGGCTGTAGCTGTGTCAGTGGAGCGCCCTGTGAGCGGGGTTGGAAGCTCACAGAGGGGAGGACTGTTGTGGGAGATATGTGGGGCCACAAGGGCCGGTGCTTAGGGTTTGGCCTGACTTTTCTTGTTATGAAGAGCAACCTGGGGATCTATAGTGGAGCCTGTGCTTGTGGATTCTGACTTTAACCTGTACATATCAGGGACATTACAAGGGCTCTGTGACATTAACCTGTAAGTGTCAGGAAGGATATAAGGGCCTTCATTAATTTGTCTGTGTATTACTGTAGTATGGGATTTATCTGTGGCTGTTAGAGGCATTATAGGGGCCCTCATTAATTTGTCTGTGTATTACTGTAGTATGGGACTCATCTGTGGGTGTTAGAGGCATTATAGGGGCCCTCATTAATTTGTATGTGTATTACTGTACCTGGGAGAATAAGCTGTGAGTGCAGGCGGTTCAGTCAGTGCTTATATCTATAGAGTGAAACATTGGGTTCTTATTAAGCATTATAGGGTTTCTTGTGCTGGTTGTTTAAGTGGGACACACAGAGACACTATCCCACCAGCATTGGTTTGAGCATTGACAAACACTTGAATATATAACGTTTATATAATGTTTATGCCAAGTTTAACAACAAAGGCGTGACTAGATATTTGGAAATTAGTCTTTTTATTTGATCTTGGGGCGGGGGAAACCTCAACTTTTTTCTTTAAATATAATTTTTGGGTCCCCTTGATCAAGGGGTCCCTCGCCATCTGTGAAATTGGGGGTGGCACCAAGCATCCCGAGGATTGGAGGGGTGACTGCGGGAGGCCCTGGGATGAAAGGGAAGGAGGAGGGTGGTGGAGGACGCCCCTCGGGGGTCAGTGGGGGGTCCGGTGGTACAGAAGGTAGTCCAGAAAAGAGCGTCAGTGCCCAAGAGCTAAAAGAACAAGGCAACAGGCTGTTTGTGGCCCGGAAATACCAAGAGGCTGTGTCCTGTTATAGCAAAGCCATTGTAAGTATCACCTCTTCTCATTCAAATATATGTATATAAATAAGGAACTTCATGTAGAATTAATATTTGTAAAGTGACCTTAAAAATTGTGATGCAGGAGGCAGATATTTTATTTCTTGCATGGGACAGTGTTGCTCAGTGTTTCCCAGCCTTAATATTAAATAATACACAGAAATCTATGAAGTTTCTCAGGCAATCCTGGGGGGGCTTAAATTAGGTGTATTAGCCTAGAAGATACCAATTAATTGCTTGATTTAGGGAGGCTGGTTAGGGTTTTGATCAAGAGTTTTAGGGCCATGAACCAGTCAGGTCCATTCCCATCGGGTCTACATAAACTTTGGTTATGACCTGTTTATCAGCATGGTGGCCAGAAGAATAGATCAGCCCAATTTGTTCTTTTTCTCCATATGGTTGTTATTGGGGATATGTAATTATTTGATTTATTTAGTACTGTAAGACCTAAATGCCACTAAGCCCACTCTCCTAATATACAAAAGTGAAAACGTTCACCTATTCTAGGTTAAAGAATAGCAAGATGGTTGACTGTGCTGGTAATGAACATTATCACTGGAACATTCTTTTTCATATTTAATTCAAATTAGGCAACCTATTTTGCAGAGCTAAATGGAAGAATTATGAAGATTTACTGTAGCTCAATTCTTCAGAGCAAACAATAGGCAATTATTTATAAACGGTCGCCTACAAGATAAGAGCAGAGATCGTATTGGACGTTATGGATAAATGTACTGGTGCAATAAAATGGAAGTAAATCAGCCCTACTGAAGTCATGGGTGGGGGTTTAAGTGTAACTTGTTCACCCACAATATAGATTGGATAAGACAAGGGATCTGTATATTTTGTGTAGCTATTTCTAACAGTGGCCGTTTCTTCTCTGACCCTCCTTTTAGACCAGAAACTCCTCCATTGCTGTGTATCACACTAACCGGGCGCTATGCTACCTGAAGATGCAGCAGCTGGACAAGGCCCTGGCAGACTGCAAACATGCCTTAGAGTTGGACTGTCAGTCGGTGAAAGCCCACTTCTTCCTGGGGCAGTGTCAGATGGAACTAGAGAACTATGATGAAGCCATTGCCAATCTGCAGAGAGGTGACCCCCCAGCCTGCGCTGAACAGTACAATAACATGTCTCTTCCAGCATGTCTCACTTGAGACCAGAGGGGTCCCACCTCCTGTACACAGGATACTTAAATACAGTAGAACCCACATTTTACATCCCCTGATTTTGTTTCCCCTCATGGGGGCCTTTATACATTTCCCTGATTTTACATTTTTCCTGGATTTTACACCATTTTTTTATGGTCCCCTGTAAAATGGGAGTTATATTGTACTGAGCTCATAAAGGAAGTGCTAGGGAAAAGCCAGAGTATCCAGGCACGCCCTCTTTTTTCGTTTAAGCAAGTGTCCTGCCATGAAACTTTACCCCACTGTGTCCCTCTGAGACACCAGAAACGTTTTGTTTTTTAAAGGAGAATTCAACCCTTTAAGAAATAAACCCGTACCCCCCACCCCAAGTAGACCCCCCAGCCTAATTTCCCCCCCCCCCGCGGGGAAATGCCCCATACTTTATACTTACCCCTCAGCACAGTTTCTGGCATCTGAGTTCCACGCAGCCGGGTCTTCAGTAAGCTGACTGGGAGATCGGCATGTCGGCGCATGTGCAGTTGGAGCAATTTGCCGGTTTGCGCATGCACCGAAACGGACGGAAATTGCAGAAGCGCCAGAAGAAGACGAAGATCCGGAAGATGGCTGCTTGGACTCGGATGCCAGAAACTGCGCAGAGGGGTAAGCATAAAGTATGGGGCATTACCCCAGGGGGGCAGTTAGGCTGGAGGGAGGGGGGGTCTACGTGG
Source organism: Xenopus laevis (assembly GCF_017654675.1). Lineage (NCBI taxonomy): Eukaryota > Metazoa > Chordata > Amphibia > Anura > Pipidae > Xenopus > Xenopus laevis. Next base: position 107,174,441 of record NC_054388.1, on the reverse strand, counting down.
GGTGGGAGGTACGGGTTTATTTATTAAAGGGTTGAATTCTCCTTTAAAGGGGAACAATTGCGAAAACGAAAATTTAATATAAGCTTCATCAAACTGAAGTAAGAAACTTTCTAAATACAATCAATTAAAAATTCTGCATTGTTTCTGAAATAATCAAGTTTATCTTCACTATCCCTCTCTCAGCATCTGTTATCAAATTTTCATTTTTACAATAGTTCCCCTTTAATGGGAACAATAGGTAAAACAAATTGCACAATGCCCCCAGTAACTAAACTCAGTGACTTTTTACCCCAGGCCAGTTCCCTTTTTCTATAAAATACAAAGTGGCCCAGGGTACGTTCTCAGAGAAATCAGGGCTGCCATCTTTTCCTTTGCTCCAGGTATCCCTCATGCTGCCCTGAGTGAATACATGTGCACAGGGCCGCCATCAGGGGGGGACAGGGGGGACAAGCGTACCGGGCCCGGGCATGAAGGGGGGCCCGGCAGCGCTGCATTTTTTTGAAGATCCGGGCCCCCCTTACGAGCGCCCGAGCCGTACGTCTTGCCTCTTCAGTGCCGAATGCGGAAGTGCCGAAAAGCCGAAGCCGATGCGACGAAAAGACCCGAAGTCACGGAAAAAGCCGAAGTCTGAAGTCACGAAGCGCCGAAAAGACCCGAAGTCACGAAAACAGCCGAAGCCGAAGTCCTGAAGCAGCGCAAAGACCCGAAGTCACGAAAACAGCCGAAGCCGAAGTCCTGAAGCGGTGAAAAGACCCGAAGTCACGAAAGGAGGCGAAGTTGAAGTACTGAAGCCATGAGTTCAATTCTACTGAACACCAGTTTGTGTTTTTTTTTTTTAATCCCCTGGCCACCAATGTATTATTTTAATATTCTATAGGCCCCTGCCACCAATCTTTTTTTTAAAACTTTTGTTTTTGGGGCCCCAATTTTTTTTTTAACTCGTAAGGGGCCCCTTGCCACCATTGTTTTTTTTTTGGGGTTTTTTTTTTAAAAAAAAAATTAATTTTCTTTTTGGTGGCCCCAAATTTTTTTAACTTGTAAGGGGGCCCCTGCCACCAGTTTTTTTTTTTTCAAAAAAATTTTTTTTTCTCCATATTTTTTTTTTGGGGCCCCAATTTGTTTTTAACTTATAAGGGGGCCCCTGCCGCCAATGTTTTTTTTTTTTTTTCAAAAAAAAAATTAATTTTTTTTCAAATTTTTTTTTGGGGCCCCAATTTGTTTTTAACTTATAAGGGGGCCCCTGCCGCCAATGTTTTTTTTTTTTTCAAAAAAAAATTAATTTTTTTTCAAATTTTTTTTTGGGGCCCCAATTTGTTTTTAACTTAGAAGGGGGCCCCTGCCACCAATGTTTGTTTATTTTTTAGTTTTTTTACATTTTTTTTGTTGGGGCCCCAAGTTTTTTTTAACAGGGGGCCCCTGCCACCAATGTTTTTAAAAAAAAAAAATTTTTAATTTTTTTTTTTTGGGGCCCCAATTTTTTTTATAAGGGGGCCCTGACCATCAATAGCTTTTTACAACTTGTGTGGGGGGGGGGTTACTTTTTTAGCGCTGATGTCTGTGTGGTCTTTTAACTGCGATGTGGGCGGGATATGGGGCGGAGCTTGGTCGTCAGTGTGGGCGGGGCCCAGGGGGCCCCAAAAATTTTGTTGTACGGGGCCCCGTGATTTCTAATGGCGGCCCTGCATGTGCAGTATAGAACCTCTTTAATACTTGTCTTCACTCAATCTGCTGAGAGCTGAAAAAAAAAGATGGCGGCACACGGAGAGCACCCTGGGCTGGAGTGTTTTTTTAAAGATGAATTGAGTCAACCCAGAGTAAAAGGTCTTCAATTAAAATCTAACAAATTGGCGCCCCCAATGGTGTTTTCGACATTGCATTCACCTTAACCGATAAGATAAAATGCAGCACATGCACTGAAATATCTTATGCACGGGCTGTTTCTGGAGCCTAGGGGCAGATTTATCAAAGGTCGAATAGTAAATTGAGATTCAAATTTTTGAGTTTCAAAATTCACAGATTCAAATTTTAATCCCCTTATTCGAATGTAAATGCCTTAAACCTGCCGAGTTCATGTACAAGTCAATGGCCGAGGTCCGTTAAGCCATTTGGAGATGTTAATAGCCTTCCTGACATTTTTTCGGGAGAAAAACTCAATTCGATTCGAATTTCGGGTCGGAACCATTCGATCGACTATAAGACATTCAAATATTTTTCTTAAAGGTGTTAATTTTTAGTATGTTATAGAGTAGCTAATTCTAAACTTTTCAGCTAGTCTTCATTATTTTTTTTTTTTTTTTTATAGTTTTTGAATTATATGCCATCTCCTTCTGACTCTTTCCAGCTTTCAAAAAGGGGTCATCGATCCCATCTAAAAACAAATGCTCTGTAAGGCTACACATTTATTGTTATTGCTACATTTTATTACTCTTCTTCCTATTCATGTCTCTCCTATTCATATTCCAGTCTCTTATTCAAATCAGTGAATGGTTGCTAGGGTAATTTGGACCATAGCAACCAGTTTGCTGAAATTGCAAACTGAAGAGCTGCTAAATACAAATCTAAATAACTCAAAAACCACAAATAATAAAAAAAAGAAAACCAATTTATATTGGAACATCACTCTCTACATTACAAAAGTTAATTCAAAGGTGAACAAACCCTTTAAATAGCCTCCCAGTCGAATTGTGAGTTTATTCGAATTTAAAAAAAATTCACATGAATTCGAAATTCGACCTTTGATAAATGGGCCTCCTAAAGTCTATTTAATGCAAAAAGTGTTTACACAGAAGATATATTTATTTATTTACACCAGCAGACTTAGTGCTGCCTGACAGCAAAAGTATATTTAGGTCTTGAACAAGCTTGAAAAACAAGAACACAGAGGCCCGGCACACAGGTTTAGCAAGCCGTGAGCTCACAGTGTGACTTGTCGCAGCTTTAGTTTCCCTTGAAAATGACACATGCAGGGAGGCCTAGATGTAGGTTCAGATTGTTGTACTTTATAGACTGGAGTGCAATTCCACTAATGTAATGAATGCATTGCTACAATAACTGTATGGATATGTGTTTAAAGGAACAGTTCAGTGTGAAAATAAAAACTGGGTAAATAAATAGGCTGTGCAAAATAAAAAATGTATCTAATATAGTTAGTTAGACAAAAATGTAATGTATAAAGGCTGGAGTGACTGGATGTGTAACATAATAGTCAGAACACTACTTACTGCTTTTCAGCTCTCTAACTCTGAGTTAGTCAGTGACTATAAGGGGGGCCACATGGGACATAACTGTTCAGTGAGTTTGCAATTGATCCTCGTCATTCAGCTCTGATTCAAAAGCAACAGTTATGTCCCAGGTTACCGCCTGGTAGGGATGCTCCGAATCCAGGATTCGGTTTGGGATTCGGCCTTTTTCAGCAGGATTCGGCCGAATCCTTCTGCCCGGCTGTTAGGGGCAGGGAGGGAAATCGTGACTTTTTGTAAAAAAAAAAAACCCTTATTTGGATTATCAGATAAAATGGAGTCTATGGGAGACAACCTTTCCGTAATTTGGAGCTTTCTGGATAACGTATGCCATACCTGTATTCCCTTACACTAATCCATAACCCTGTGTAATATTGGTCGCTGTGTTACTGGGGCTTGTGTTTATCTTCCCAGTATCAACACAGAGAGCATTGAACCTGGTCGCTATGGATTTTTACCAATGCAACTTTACAGTATCACCCTGCCCAGTATTACATAATTTAAAGGACAAGGAAAGTTAAACTAAAGAAGTAGCTAGAAATGTTGTACATAATGTTTTGTGCTTCTGTATCAGCCCAAGGCAACCACAGCCCTTTAGCAGTAAAGATCTGTGTCTCCAAAGATGCCCCAGTAGCTCCCCATCTTCTTTTCTGCTCATTCACTGCACATGCTCTGTGCTGCTGTCACTTACTGAGCTTAGGGAGCCACTCACAATATACAGTACACATAGAATAGAAATGTCACAATATAAGGCTGATTAGTAATTAATACAGATAATTACTACATGGCAGCACAGAAACCAGTGCAATTAGCATCAGAATTTAATAATCAGCAAACCTGTAGCATCAGCTTATATTACAGCCAGGGAAGCTCATTTTCTGCTGGATAATTAGTGACGAGCCCTAAGCTTAGCTTCTCAACAGCCAATCAGAGCCCACTGAGCATGTGAGTGTCACAGACACTTTCCAAGATGGTGACCCCCTGTGACAAGTTTGAAGTCCTGGATCATTGCTGCTATTGTCAAGCTGAAACTTTAGCCTTGTGCAATAAGTTCACTATATAAAATATGCCATTTTTAGCCACATTCATTTTTAGGGTTTAGTTCTCCTTTAAGCTAATAGTTTCCCAACCAGCTACCCCATAAAAAAAGAAAATGAAATAGTCTTTACAAGTCTATAACTGGTATTCTCCTTCTCCCTGTGCAGCATATAACCTGGCCAAAGAGCAGAGGCTGAACTTCGGAGATGATATCCCCGGTGCCCTGCGAATTGCCAAGAAGAAACGTTGGAACAACATAGAGGAGAGACGGATCAACCAGGAGAACGAGCTGCACTCGCATCTCACCAAACTCATCCTGGCAGAGAAAGAGAGGTGGGTGGCCATTTGCTCTGCAGCCCATTTGCTCTGCAGCCCATTTGCTCTGCAGCCTTGCTCATAATCTGCTTGTGTTGTGCTACGTCACATGCAGACTTTTTAGCTTTTCTGTTGTCTCTTGGAGGGGTCACAGCTCAGCATTCATCTGATACGGTTAATTTACCACTTTTTTTTGTTTTTACAGGGAACTCGAAGAAGCAGAGAGAAAACACCAAGAAGATAACGTAGAGGAGAATAGAGGTCGAGCCCTGTTGTCTAGTGTGGCTTCGAAACATGTGAGCAGGATTCTTATGGGATGTTTAGTGTTTTGGGCTTTTTCCTTGTACAGGTATGGGATCCGGAAACTCGTTATCCAGAAAGCTCCGAATTATGGAAAGGCTTTCTTCCATAGACCAATGTGTAAAAGAAACTGATCCGCACACACACCGATTAGTGCAGTCGGGGATTATCCCCTTTTATTCAGCCACCAAACATCAACGTTTCGGGGGGGAACACCCACCCTTCATCAGGATACAATTATTTGTGCAGTCACCCATTTATACCCAACTTCCCACGCCTTCTTTTCCCATCATGCAATTTGCCATAAAAATTAACCCTTATGTGGGATACAGGAAATTCGACCTATATGTTACATACAATAAAGCAATCAATTTGGTACGGTTAATTTTTATGGCAAATTGCATGATGGGAAAAGAAGGCGTGGGAAGTTGGGTTTAAATGGGTGACTGCACAAATAATTGTATCCTGATGATTGTATCCTGATGAAGGGTGGGTGTTCCCCCCCGAAATGTTGATGTTTGGTGGCTGAATAAAAGGGGATAATCCCCGACTGCACTAATCGGTGTGTGTGCGGATCCGTTTCTTTTACATATTGATTGCTAAGGGACCCGGCCGGGTCAACGGAAGGAACGCACCACCAGCTTGCAGGATTGGTGAACTACAGGTGTGCGGTAGGATAATTACATTGTTTCTTCCATAGACTCCATTTATAATTAAATAATCCAAATTTTTAAGAAACCATTTCCTTTTTCTGTGTAATAATAAAACAGTAGCTTGCACTTGATCCCAACAAAAAATAATTATTGGAAGCAAAATCAGCCTATTGGGTTTATTTAATGTTTACATGATTTTCTAGAAGACTTAAGGTATGAAGATCCAAATTATGGAAAGATCCATTATCCAGAAAACCTCAGGATAACCGGTCCCATACCTGTACCATTATTGTATAATTGCTGGGCCAGTGTACCTTCTGCACTGAAATCCATTTCTCAAAAGAGCAAACAGATTTTTTATATTCAATTTTGAAATCTGACATGGGGCTAGACATTTTGTCAATTTCCCAGCTGCCCCCAGTCATGTGACCTGTGCCTGCACTTTAGGAGAGAAATGCTTTCTGGCAGGCTGCTGTTTTTCCTTCTCAATGTAACTGACTGTGTCTCAGTGGGACCTGGTTTTTACTATTGAGTGTTGTTCTTAGATCTACCAGGCAGCTGTTATCTTGTGTTAGGGAGCTGCTATCTGGTTACCTTCCCATTGTTCTGTTGTTAGGCTGCTGGGGGGGGAAAAGGGAGGGGGTGGTATCCCTCCCAACTTGCAGTACAGCAGTAAAGAGTGATTGAAGTTTATCAAAGCACAAGTCACATGACTTGGGGCAGCTGGGAAATTGACAATATGTCTAGCACCATGTCAGATTTCAAAATTGAATATAAAAAAATCTGTTTGCTCTTTTGAGAATTGGATCTCAGTGCAGAATTCTGCTGAAGCAGCACTATTAACTGATTCATTTTGAAATAAAAAATTTTCCCATGACAGTATCCCTTTAAAGGACCAGTAACACATTTTTTTAGCAATTTCAACGTTTAATTTGTCTGTTTTTTTTCCGTTGTATACTAAACGAGTTTAAAAATTTTTTTTATGTTACTGTCCTTTAAAGGAATTGTTCAGTGTAAAAATAAAAACTGGGTAAATAGATAGACTGTGCAAAATAAATAAATGTTTCTAATATAGTTAGTTAGCCAAAAATGTAATGTATAAAGGCTGGAGTGACTGGATGTGTAACATAATAGCCAGAACACTACTTCCTGCTTTTCAGCTCTCTTGGTTTATACTGACTGGTTACCCTGGCTACCAGGTAGTAACCAATCAGTGACTTGAGTGGGGGCACATTGGTCATAACTGTTGCTTTTGAATCTGAGCTGAATGCTGAGGATCAATTACAAACTCACTGAACAGTTATGTCCCATGTGACCCCCCTTATAGTCACTGACTAACTCAGAGTTAGAGAGCTGAAAAGCAGGAAGTAGTGTTCTGGCTATTATGTTATACATCCAGTCACTCCAGCCTTTATACATTACATTTTTGGCTAATTTACTATATTAGATACATTTTTTATTTTGCACAGCCTGTCTATTTACCCACTTTTTATTTTTACACTGAACAATTCCTTTATGATCTTTGCGTCCCATGGTAGAAAAGTGCTATAAAATTGTTACTATTATTATAATTCATTATTACTGTACCTGCAATTTACAGCATTTGCTGCTTATATGTTTTTATTGATTATTTGCTGCTTTCTAGGACAAGTATCTTGCTGAGATGGAGGAACTTTTCTCTCAAGTGGATGAAAAGAGAAAGGTGAGTGTATTATATTCGGCCTCAGTCTGGGCACGTAAAGGACCAGTGCTGCTGTTAGTGGTTATATGTTTGGCCACTTAAGCAAGATTTCCAGCTTAAAGGGGAACTATCACGAAAATGAAATATAAGCTTCCTCATACTGAAATAAGATACTTTCTAAATGCAATCAATTAAAAATGTTGTACTGTTTCTGAAATAATCAAGTTTATCTTCACTATCCCTCTGTCTATGTTTCTCTTCATTCTGTCTTCATGCAGCAGTTGAGTGTCAGATGAATGATCCAATATATCTTATAGGGGGGCTCCTTTTGCCTAGAAGATGTATTAGAGCTCACTATATTAAAATCACCAGACATCATGTCTCTCTACATGCAGGATTTGTGCAAAAAGCAGTTATTTTGTTAGATTTTGTTTGTACTGGAATCAGTTATTTGAGTGAACTCTAATACATCTGCTAGGCAAAAGGAGCCCCCCTATAAGATATATTGGATCTAACTGTCAATGAATATCTGACACCCAACTGCTGCATGAAGACAGGATGAAGAGAAACAGATGCTGAGAGAGGAATAGTGATTATAAACTTGATTATTTCAGAAACATTACAGAATTTAAAATTGATTGTATTTAAAAAGTTTCTTTTAGTATGAGGAAGCTTATATTAAATTTTTATTTTTGTGACAGTTCCCCTTTGGTAGTGAGAATTGAGGAAAGCTATGCACAGAGCTGCCATGTTGTTTTTTCTTAAGCTCCTCCCTATTCTTCTCAACAGAAGAGAGACATCCCAGATTATCTGTGTGGCAAGATCAGTTTTGAGCTCATGAGAGAACCCTGCATAACACCCAGTGGAATCACGTACGATAGGAAAGACATTGAGGAACATCTCCAGGTAATTGAATGTTGGGAGCGGTACTGCAGGGGGGTTAGTTATTATAGGGACTGAAAGAAAGAAAGGGATCAGTTACTTGTTGCTATTGCGGATGAAACCATGCAGGCGCAGGGAGAATATACAGACCTTTCAAATATTGCCCTGGAATTGAATTTAGGACATTATTGGAGGAAGTGGGTCTTGACACTTAAAGGAAAAGTTCAGTGTAAAAACTGGATAAATAGCAGGAAGTAGTGTTCTGGCTATTATGTTACACATCCAGTCACTCCAGTCTTTATACATTACATTTTTGCATAACTATATCAGAAACATTTTTTTATAGTTTTTATTTGTATACTGAACTGTTCCTTTAAAAGCATCCAGAAATGTTGGGCAGGAAAGGGGGTTGGGCTAGCAATCACTATTTTACATTTATATTTACAGTGCACATCTTCTATTTATATATCGCGGGGCTCATTTCTTCTCTCTCGCTAACATTCAGACATTTAGAAATAGCCTGCCCGTGCCTTCTATATTATTAGGAGCAGATTTATCAAGGGTTTTTTTGAACTCCCATAACTTTGAAATTCGAATTTAAAAAAAAGACCAATTGATTAACTTCGGGTGAATAGGCTGTGTTGGAATCGTTCGAATCGAATCCCAAAACCTACATTTTTCAAAGTCCACCAAATGACTCCAAATAGGTTCTTGGAGGTCCCCCATAAGCTAGAACAGCATTTTGGCAGGTTTTAGATGGTGAATGGTCGAAGTTTTAAAGAGACAGTACATGATAAATTTCGATATTCGAATAGTCAAATTTTTTTCACATTCGAATCTAATTTTGGTCTATTCAATAGACGAAGTACACAAAGGTTTTTTTTTTTTTTATTTCGAATTTTCACTTAGACCCTTGATAAACCTGCCCCTAAATCTTGATAACATTTATAGATCTCTCACTTTTCTTTATTTTTCTTTATCCAGAGGGTCGGACACTTTGATCCAGTAACTAGAAGCCCTTTGACTCAAGATCAGCTCATCCCCAACCTGGCCATGAAGGAGGTGATCGATGCATTTATATCAGAGAATGGCTGGGTGGAGGACTATTGATTGTGGAGAAGACTAACGGTGGCCTGGCATTGCAATTTGATTCCTACTCCTCTTGTGCCTGTCTAGCCTTAAGCCTTACTCATCTCCCTTATGTGTCAGAGCCTAGTCTCTTCTAGAGCTTATTCTAGATCAAGCAACCCGAGTCTGCTTCTTTGGCTATTTGCCTTGGTCATTTGTTTGTGTGCGTTTGCCATAGTCACAAATACGGTGACCTTCCAGTGAGCCTGCCTGCTTTTCACTTAAAGGATAAGTAAACCTTTAAAATAAGCAAATGAAAAATTGATGAGGGGGCTATTCTAAGCACTTTTGTAATTTACATTCATTATTTATTTTGTTTTATTTTGCAGAGCAAACCTCTTTCTTTCTCCTGACAACTTCCTTGACTACTTGGTGGTCAGACTGGTGGGAAACTGACCAGCAGGTGGTGCTGTTGTTAACAAAATTCATTCATAACAGCGCCACCTGCTGGTCAGTTTCCCACCAGTCTGACCACCAAGTAGTCAAGGAAGTTGTCAGGAGGTTGTCACCAGCAGGTGGTGCTGTTGGAACAAAATTAATTCATATTAACAGTACATGTATCCCTTAATATCTTTGATATAAAACAAAATAATTGATGAATGTACATTAATACATACATACAAAAGTGCTTAGAATAGCCCCCTCGTCAATTTTACATTCACTTATTTTAAAGGTTTACGTGTCCTTTAATGTTTCCTTTCCTTGGAGGACACTACATAGCGATGGACTGTTTTATAGCTGAGTGGTTTAAGGGCTGAAGGACTATGTTCTGGAGATGGCCCACCCAGCATGCACTCTGCCAGCCATCATCTCACACCCAGAAGTATTTAGTACTACTCCCAGAGACTGTGCTACTATGGCATGAGAACAAGCCCAGCGTATTGTATGCCAATATTTTGCCCTTTCAATTCAACACAAGGATCTAGTGTGTTCTTATACAGCAGTTGGAGTTTTGTTTTGGAGTCCTCACACCAGAACTTTCAGTGTGGGCTTTGCAGAACATTTGCTTGGCACACAGAATGGCTGTGAAGCAAGAGTCCTGGCTCATGACAAATGGAGCACTTGGCTTGATATGGAGACTGACTGCAGGAAGCAACGCATGAAACACATTAAACCTGTAAAAGCTGCAGATGGAAGGATTGGCATTTACTAATGTATGACACGTACATACTCCAAGGCACATCTGCAGCAATGAATGTATCCGCCCCGGGACTTGAACTCCTTTGCTTTACTCTGTACATAGTCTGTAAATATGTTCTAGTGTCTCAGACATGTGTGTGTGTGAGGCCATTGTGGAGCGATATAGATACATACATTAAAGGAGTTACACTGTATCTCTGTTCTCTTATTGATATAGTCCCTTACATAAATGATACACCCCAGTGGAGTTTACAATCCAAGGTCCCATTCATATGCACTGTGGCCATTTTTGCTTAGGAGGAACCAATTAATCTGGCCATGTGTTTCTGGAGCCAATCATTCTTGTGGCTCCACAAACGGGATAAAGGAATAACTACCCCTGGTCCATTTTTTGGAACCCGTCCCATACCCGCAACCCGTATTCTTACCTGCTTGGACCCACTACCCGACCCGCAAGTACCTTATCCGCAACCCGGACCCGCTGACCATCAAGAATCAGAAAGTGCTGTCATTGTAAACCGGAAGTGACATCATCGGAAGTAGACGTGATCAGAAAAAAGGAGTAAAAATCGCTATTGAGAAGACCCGCAGAACCGCGTCTATAGCCGCACCCGGAACTTCTACCCGCAGGTCTTTGTGGGTACCCGACCCGCTGCAGGACTCTGCCCCACACCACAGTAAAAAGTCCACCAGCGTTAAAAACAGTAAACCCCCCTCATTTACAAGTTATAAAAAGCCATTGGTGGCCAGGGCCCCCCTACAAGTTAAAAAAAAAAAAAATCATTGGTGGTCAGTAGTGATGGGCGAATTTGTCCAGGACACCGAAAATGTGTGAAATTTGCAAAATGGCGAAAAATTAGCAAAACACGAATTTTGACACCAGTGTCAAATTTTTAATGTTAGTATGACAGAGACAATTTGCAATTGGTTTTGATTTTTTTATTATTTCTAGTTTGAGTTATTCAGCAGCTCTCTGGTTGGCAATTTCAGCAATTTGGCTGTTAGGGTCCAAATTCCCCTAGCAACCATGCACTGATATGAATAAGAGACTGGAATGTGAATAGGAGAGGCCTGAATAGAAAGATGATTATAAAAAAAAGTAGGTATAACAATAACTTTGTAGCGTTTGTTCTTCAGATGGGGTCAGTGACCCCTATTTGAAAGATAGAAAGAGTCAGAAAAAGGCAAATAATTCAAAAACTAAGTAAGAAAGAAATCAAAGCCAATTGAAAAGCTGCTTAGAATTATCCAATCTATAACATGCTAAAAGTTAACTTAAAGGTGAACCACCCCTTTAAATATGCTACTTGCCTAGTAACCCATAGCAACGAATCCAAAGTTACATTTGCTGGGTTACCAGATGTGGGTTAAATGTAAGACTTATTACTACTAGGGATGCACCGAATCCAGGAATCGTTTCGGGACTCTGCCTTTTTCAGCAGGATTTGTCCGAATTGAATCTGAATCCTAATTTGCATATGCAAATTAGGGGCTGGGAGGGAAGTCGTGACTTTTTGGCACAAAACAAGGAAGTAAAAAACAGTTTTCCCCTTCCCACCTGTAATTTGCAAATTAGGATTCGGTTAGGTATACGGCCGAATCTTTCACAAAGAATTCGGTGGTTCGGCCAAATCCAAAATAGTGGATTCGGTGTATCTCTAATTATTACATTACCCAGGTAAATCTTTTTTTCTTCATCTCTATAATTTGCATCTCTTGTTTCCATGGTCCCACTCACCCTAGCAACAGGAAATGGGTTGGTTAGAATTAGAAGGGCTAAAAATTACAATACTAAAGTAGTCTGCTTTTTGGTTATCATATACACTAAACACCAAAAAAAAGTATAGCATTTAAATTCCCAGGCTGTTGTAGAACTAAAAGGCTAATTGTTCACCAACCACATAAAAGTAACAAAGACCCAACTGCTTGACCATTTGACTGAGTTCAATCTGTGAAGAAGGTTCCATAGATGTACATTAGTAGTTCTAGATTCATCTTACTTTGTGCTTATGGGTTTAATATCCTTGCATTAAAGTTCTGGTAACTGTATGATGAGCAGAATATAAAGAACCCCATGGAAACAGGACAGGGCACATTTCAATACAATGGTGTAGAGCAGTTTTGGCACATATGTAAACTGATAGAACCAAGTTTGCCTTAATTCTAGTAACCTATTGGCAACCAATCAACAGGTAGCGTTTACTGGTCTCCTGATTGAACGCAAACAACTGACTGGTTGCTATGAGTTACAAGACCTGAAGCCTATGATTTTTTTTTTTGTGGTTCTAGTTAATGAAAACACTGGAGGTTATGGCACACATTGCCCGTCTTATTGTTTTCTCCATAAAGGAGAAGGAAACCCCCCTGGGCGCAAAAACCTAACTTGTTACTTACCCCTCTGCGCAGGTCCAGTCCACGGAGTTCACAGACGCCATCTTCTTCCACGCGATCTTCTTCCTGCTTTGACCGGCGTGACTTTTGGCGCATGTGCAGTAGATCCGTACCGGCAAAATGCTCCTACTGCGCATGCGCCAAAAACGCCGGTCAAAGCAGGAAGAAGATCACGTGGAAGAAGATGGCGTCTGTGAACTCCGTGGACTGGACCTGCGCAGAGGGGGTAAGTAACAAGTTAGGGGCATTTGCCCAGCGGCACAGTTAGGGCAGGAGGGAGGGGGATCAACACAGAGGAGGGGGGAGGGTTTTTGCGCCCAAGGGGGTTTCTTCTCCTTTAAACACAAACCTCTCCAAATAACCCCAGGCCCCAAACACACGGCACTGTTGATTCTCACCGATATTAATAGGGCAACAATGAGGGGCAATTTCCTTACTGATGCCGATTTAGACTATAGAAAAAAAATAATCTTTTATTTTAATGCAGTATTAGGGTGCAGAACCCAGTCTTTTGCATATTCATAGAAATAAGAACTTCCATGTTGCTTGACTTGGCCTATGTATTATCTAGTGCACTGCGAATGGTCATAATGGGCAGTGAATTCCCAACCACTAACATATCAATCTACCCATAGACATTTTACAGGGGAACAGTTGAATGATCCGTATATACATATATACACACACACACTTTTTTCCTAGAAGATGCATCAGAGCTCACTCAATTAAAAGCCTCAAATCATGTCTCTCTACATGCAGAATTTGTCCAAAAGGCAGTTATTTTGTTAGATTTTGTTTGTACTGGAATCAGTTATGAGTGAGCTCTAATACATCTGCTAGGAAAGGAGCCCTCCTATAAGATATATTGGATCATTCATTGGACACCCAACTGCTGCATGACAAGAGAATAAGGAGAAACAGATGCTGAGAGAGGAATAGTGAATATAAACTTAATTACATCAGAAACAATGGAAAATTTTTAATTGTGTGTATTTAGAAGTTTCTTACTTCAGTATGAGGAAGCTTATATTAAATGTTCATTTTGGCGATAGTTCCCCTTTAAGGTGAGGTGGAATAGTGGCCTTGGTTAATACTCCTGAAAGCAATCTTACAAATCCCCAACTTTGGATTCAGTAGTACTTGCAATTGTCCAGAATGGTTTGCTGCTTATTCTCACCCAGCCATTTTCTACACGGAAGGCAAGATGAAGAGGCTCGGTGAATACACAGGTGAAGGTGTACAGGTGTCTGATGGGGTTGCACAGCTGATAGAAGGTCAGTACTCCTGCTTCGTAGTCTAAGTAGATTCCAACATTTCTCATTGTTGAGCTTTTAGACACCGTTTTGCCCTCAGAATTATGACTTACTCCAATCAGGTGATTGATCCAGGTTAGGCTCCAGGATTGACTATTATAGCCTATAATGGATTCCTGCCCTGCCCTCGGGATGCTGGAGTAGGCAACGCCAACACTCCTGAGACCATCTTCACTAACCTCTACTTCCCAGAAATGTTTTCCAGATGAGAAGCTGGTGGTACTCATAACTTGTCCTGTTTGGAACCTGCAAGAATTAGCGCCTCGCTCTTGTGCCTCTGTCGAGTATGTAGCCATTTTCAGGTCACCGGACAGACAAATGTTATTACCAGATGTGTTATCGTCCAATAAAAGATCAGACACACATTCCACATTGGACCATCTGTCAGCCGTAAGTTTGGGGATAGTGGCAACATACCTGTCTAGACCTTTCTGTATTATTAGAGACAGAAGCAGCCGATCCACGTGACTTGTTGATATCAGATGCTTGCTATACGTTTCTTCTTCATCATCATCATCATCTCGTACATTGTCCAATTCCTGGTCCTGTAATACAGCCAGGGAATCAGTATTATGACACAACTCCTCTATGTAATGCATTTTTCTGGTCAGTTCATCTTTTTCTACTTCCAACTTTCCAATCAACTCAGAGATTGGAAGGAGAACCTTTTGTTCCTGGAGTTTTATCTCATTGAGGATGTGGTGTTCTAGACATCCAAGATGTTCTCTGATGGTAGAAAACAAGGCAGCAACATTCTTGGTTAGAACAGCAGTCTCCTGTTCTACTTTCCTGCCGTGGCGAGTAAGATTCAGGGTTGCCATGTTTTTCTTTGCTTTCAGGAGGCCCATGTTTTCTAGAATGACACTTAGTTCAGCTTTCCTTATCTGGGAAGCCTTGTTCAACATTTCCACTTGGTGTCCCCGGTGCTGCTCAGAAAGGCAGCAGTGTACACATACGCAGACAGAATCCTCAGAACAGTAATACTCAAAAAGCTTTCCATGAATGGGGCAGTGCCGATTCTGCAGGGGACTGGTGGGGTCCAGTAAGATATGTTCCTCCGAGGTGCAGTGAGCTCTAAGGTGCACTTCACATAAGGAGGCCTCACAGTGCAGGCAGGTCTTTACTGCATGTTGAGGAAAGTCTATGCAGTAAGTGCAGAGGATTTCAGTCTCTTCTGGCTTTGGCCTGGCAACCTTGTACAGCTCTGCTATATTATAGAGTGCTAGGTTTCTCACAGGCAAAGGTCTCACCTTAAATCTTTTTCTGCACTCAGGGCAAGTATAAAATCCCCATTCCTCCTCCTCTTGGGTATCGAACACTCCAGTAATACAGTCCTGGCAGAAATTATGGCCGCATCGGAGAATGACCGGTTTTCTGTAAAAGTCCAGGCAGATGGAGCAACATAACTCCTGCCTGAGCCTAGCAGATGCCATCGCCAAATGAAACACAAATACCAGCGAGTGTTTGTAAGGGAGGACGTTCCTTAGAACACACCTTCATCGGTCTGTCTGGGTTTCTTTTTCTCATCGGGATCTGATCAGAAATAGAAATGAAAGTGAAATTGTTAAACAGTGAAGGAAGTCCCCACCAGTTTCATCTTTATCTGTGATGATTTTTAAATGGTAACTATTGCGAAAATGATAATCATTTAATTAATATAAGCTTCCTCATAGTGAAATAAGAAGCTTTCAAAATACGATCAATTAAATATTCTGCATTGTTTCTGAAATAATCAAGTTCATCTTCACTATTCCTCTCTCAGCATCTGTTTCTCTTCATTCTGTCTTCATGCAGCAGTTGGGTGTCAGATATTCATTGACAGTTACATCCAATATATCTTATAGGGGGGCTCCTTTTGCCTAGAAGATGTATTAGAGCTCACTCTATTAAACTCACCAGACATCATGTCTCTCTACATGCAGGATTTGTGCAAAAGGCAGTTATTTTGTTTGTACTGGAATCAGTTATTTGAGTGAGCTCTAATACATCTGCTAGGAAAGGAGCCTCCCCTATAAGATATATTGGATCTAACTGTCAATGAATATCTGACACCCAACTGCTGCATGAAGACAGAATGAAGAGAAACAGATGCTGAGAGAGGGATAGTGAAGATAAACTTGATTATTTCAGAAACGATGCAGGATATTTAATTGATTGTATTTAGAAAGTTTCTTATTCCAGTATGATGAAGCTTATATTAAATTTTCATTTTCACATTAGTTTAATCCTTTAAGTAACCCCTTAACAGGATTATATTTAGCTGAGTGGTTAAGATGAGTTTAGTGAGGCAGAGGTAACAATAAAACTGCCTAACACTAATAAAATTGAACTATCGATGCTGAAAATTATTTTTAAAATTTAAAAGGGGTTGTTCATCTTTAAATTAACTTTTACCATGATGTAGAGCAGTGATCTCCAACCAGTAGCCCGTGAGTAACATGTTCATGTTGCTCACCAACCCCTTGGATGTTGCTCCCAGTGGCCTCAAAGCAGGAGCTTATTTTTTAATTCCAGACTTGGAGGCAAGTTTTGGTTGTATAAAAACCAGATGTTACAGCCCATATTTTGCACCCCTGGGGACTTTTAGCAGCATTATGTTGTGCTCCAACTTTTGTTTAGATTTAAATGTGGCTCACGAGTAAAAAAAAAAAAAGAAAAAAAAAAAGAAAAAGGTTGGTGACCCCTGATGTAGAGCGTGATATCGTGAGAAAATTTGCAATTGGTTTTCATTTCATTATTATTTGTGGTTATTTAGCTTTTTATTCAGCAGTTCTCCAGTTTGCAATTTCAGCAACCATGCAGTGGTTTGAATAAGAAACTGGAAAATGAATAGGAGAGGCCTGAATAGAAAGAGGAGTAATAAAAAGTAGCAATAAAAATACATTTGTAGCCTAAAAGAACATTTGTTTTTGTTAGATGGGGTCAATGACCCCCATTTAATACTGGAAAGAGTTAGAAGACAAATAATTTAAAAAAACTATAAAAAGAAAAAATGAAGGCCAATTGAAAAGATGCTTCGAATTAGCCATTCTATAACAAAGACACCTTTAAAAAAAAAATAACATTTGGATCTCATATTACTTATGGCTAGCTTTCCCCTTAAAGTAATTGTTAAGTGTAAAAATTAAAACTGGGTAAATAAATAGGCTGTGCAAAATAAATAATGTATCTAATATAATTAGTTGGGCAAAAATGTAATGTATAAAGGCTGGAGTGACTGGATGTGTAACATAATAGCCAGAACACTACTTCCTGCTTTTCAGCTCTCTTGGTTTCCACTGATTGGTTACCAGGCAGTAACCAATCAGTGAGTTGAGGAGAAGTCACATGGGTCATAACTGTTGCTTTTGAGCTGAATGCTGAGGATCAATTACAAACTCACTGACCAATATATACAGAATCACGAGATTAAATGGTTTAACTGAAATCGAATTATATAGTGATAACATAATTTTTTGTGTGTTTTTTCTGATTAAAAAGACAGGGATACTTTCTTTCTTTTCGCCTATATAAAAACTCACTGAGCAGTTATGTCCCATGTGGCCCCCCTTATAGTCACTGACTAACTCAGAGTTAGAGAGCTGAAAAGCAGGAAGTAGTGTTCTGGCTATTATGTTACACATCCAGTCACTCCAGCCTTTATACATTACATTTTTGGCTTACTAACTATATTAGATTATTTTAGTCTATGATAGCTTTTGCCATTACCCACCACTTGTGCTTGTAGCCAACAAGAGCCTCAAATGCCTTTACCCACTATGGCCCATGGCATGCAGAGTTTCTGAACATTGGAATCTCATAACTCAGTATTGATTAGCTCAAAAGGATAAAAAGATTCAGTTTAGATTTCTGCATCAAACTGACTTAACTCTATAAATTACATTTAATAAACCCTTCCATTCCAGATATATGCCCCAAATGTAAGCACTCCCCAACTGACGTCATACACATGGTGTGGCATTGCCCACCAATACAAAAATTCTGGGAAAAAACTTTAACTGCCTCCTGGTGCTAATAATCCCTATGGACTTAACCCTCCTTATCCTGAACCAGTAAAAAAATTCAAAAATTGAAGTAATTTTTTTGGATACTTCGACCATCGAATAGGATACTACGACTTCGACTCAAAGTAAGATAATTCGAATATTCGATAATCAAAGTACTGTCTCTTTAAAAAAACTTCGACTTCAATACTTCGCCAAATTAAACCTGTGGAAGTGCTATGTTAGCTTCTAGAGCATTTTTCTAAGTTTTTGGAAGTCGAAGTAAAATCGTTCGATCGTTCGCTGAAATCCTTTGAATTGTTTGATTCAAAGGATTTAATCGTTTTTACTTCGACCGCAGGATACCCAAATTTGATGGTCGAATTTGGAAGTATTTTTAACTTTGAAATTCGCCCCTTGATAAATCTGCCCCTAAATGTTGCAAAATTGTAACAGTTCAGAGTCTGCTCTAGAGTCCTGCAGCGGGTCGGATACCTGCGGGTTACTCGCAAAAAAAGCGGGCACCCTGCAGAATGAGGATTTTCAGGTGCAAGTATACCCACGGGTCGGGTTTCGGGTCTCATCTAAATTGCTTATCTTATGTAATGTTGTCTATATTTTACTCCTTTTAAAGTTTTACAAAACTTATTTCTATCCCTGCCCACTTTTGAAGATGTCACTTCCGGTTTGCAGCACCATCACTTCCTGTTCATGGTGGTCGGCAGGTTGCGGCAATTGTGGTGGGGGCACTTGCGGCAATTGCCCAGCCTGCTATGATGAATAGTGAGTAATAGCATACACGGACGCTAGGGAATCCAAGAATTACTAATATGGTGCTAGTTCCAGGGGTCTGCTAATGGGCTGAACTAAGCAAATCGCACACATCGGGGCACATTCAATTAGTTCGAGTGAAGGAATAGAATAAAAAAAACTTAGAATTTCGAATGTTTTTTTGGCTACTTCGACCATCGAATTGGCTACTTCGACCTTTGAATCGAACGATTCGAACTAAAAATCGTTCGAATATTCGACCATTCGATAGTCGAAGTACTGTCTCTTTAAAAAAAACTTCGACCCCCGACTTCGCCACCTAAAACCTACCGAGGTGCAATGTTAGCCTATGGGGAAGGTCCCCATAGGCTTTCTAACAATTTTTTGGTCGAAGAAAAATCGTTCGATCGACGGATTCGAGGGATTTAATGGTTTTTCGTTCGATCGAACTATTTGCGGTAAATCCTTCGACTTTGATGTTCAAAGGATTTACATCGGATTTTCGGCAGTTGAATATCGAGGGTTAATTAACCCATATGTAAATCTGCCCCTAATTCTGTTATAAATGAATGAATAAAGGAGTTATTCCTGAAACGCGTCAGGCGTAATCATCCGCAGTCTGGGGCAATAAACTTTTTATCCAGAGTTTTATCCAGAGTGCCGCCTTTTGTGATTTTGCTACAAATCTCTTATAAATGCTGTAAGTCATGCAATATAATTTGTGTGCATTTTGCCACATCACATACAATTGGGGCAGAGGAAACTTAGCGTCAAACTGCACTGAAGCTGAAATTCTTATAAAAGCAGTGCTGAAGTGTGTGTGTGCGGTGTTCAGAAATAAGCTTTTCAATAACAGAGCATGTTGAGTGGTCCAAGATCCACTATTCATATAAGGATTTAGAGTTCTTATTAGGATTCATTCCGAATAACTGTTCTGTTCAGCACCGCAGACAGCTGCCTATCCGGAAACTGTGCAAGCCTCAGTGAATAAGGATATGGGATATATATCGGGTGCTTGTAGTAGTTTTGTGACACGGTTTTAAATTAACTGAACAATTAGTACTTTTTTACGAAGCAGGAAATGGAGATACAATATATTTTTTTGTATTGGAGAGTAGACGTAGATAAACTGGGTGCGGTTGTTTCCCTTACATATCAATGAAGGAGAACTAAAGCTTAACTAAAGAAGTAGCTAGAAATGCTGTACATTATGTTTTGTGCTTCTGTACCAGCCCAAGGCAACCACAGCCCTTTAGCAGTAAAGATCTGTGTCTTCAAAGATGCCCCAGTAGCTCCCCATCTTCTTTTCTGCTGATTCACTGCACATGCTCTGTGCTGCTGTCACTTACTGAGCTTAGGGACCCACTCACAATATACAGTACACATAGAATAGAAATGTCACAATATAAGGCTGATTAGTAATTAATACAGATAATTACTACATGGCAGCACAGAAACCAGTGCAATTAGCATCAGAATTTAATAATCAGCAAACCTGTAGCATCAGCTTATATTACAGGGGAAGCTCATTTTCTGCTGGATAATTAGTGACGAGCCCTAAGCTTAGCTTCTCAACAGCCAATCAGAGCCCACTGAGCATGTGAGTGTCACAGACACTTTCCAAGATGGTGACCCCCTGTGACAAGTTTGAAGTCCTGGATCATTGCTGCTATTGACAAGCTGAAACTTTAGCCTCGTGCAATAAGTTCACTATATAAAATATGGCAGTTTTAGTCGCATTTATTTTTCATGGTTTAATTATCTTTTAAAAGCCAAGAGGTTGGTCCAAGATGAATGAGCCTAACAGAGAACTTTGTGCAGAATTGTTGTACACTCTCATAAGTATCGCCCCACAGAGAAGCATAACATTTAGTGCTGCCATGAAAAGAAATGCACGTGTTTTCATTGATCTAAACACTGAAGACAAAAATCTAGTAAACAGAGTTGCAGTGTGGCATAACAGATAAAACTGTGCTGCACGCCACACATTTGTAAATGTTCTTGGGTACAATGTCAGAATTTAACACGGGAATATATTTGTCTGAGCTCAAGAATGAAAATAAAAGTATAATTCCTGCTGAGGAAATTCCACGGAATTCCAGATGACTCAGGGATTTGCATATTATCGGTCTGTTGTCGGGTATTATACAAACAATTGTATTAAAGGGGCAGATTTATTAAAGGAGAAGGAAAGGTAAAATACAAATAAAGTTGTATAGATTGCCCACAAAATGAAGAGATACTTACTTTTTGTAAGGTGCATAGAAAAATAAAAACCTTGCTTTTTGTAAGGTGCATAGAAAAATAAAAACCGTCCCTCTCGCTATCCAAATCTGTTCTAATAGGGCTGGCACATGCTCAGTAAAAATTTGGCAAGCCCTGCGCACAATATCCTTTTCTTCCCACATGCGAGCGGCGATACTGCGGTCAGGTGGTACAAGGCAACGTCATTGTTGGACTAAATTTAGCGCATGCGCAGTTCAGACAGGGACGTGACGCACACTCTGCTAACGTGGCGGGCGCAAAGTTTAGAAACGGCAGAAACTTCAACGGGACGGTGTGAGAGAAAGAGAACGGATTGGGCAGCGGAAGTAATGCGGATCAGGAGGGGAGCACCCAAGCAACATTTAAAGATAGGTTAAAAAAAATTACCTTTCCTTCTCCTTTAAGGGTCGAATTGAAAATTCTAATTTTCAAAAGATTGTCAAATTCGACTAGGGAATTATCCACTCGATTCGAGTTTTTTTTTTTTTTTTTTTAAATATAATACGAGTGATACTCAGAGTTCCCTGTATAGTCTGCAGTCTTGTGCCTTTATATGGTCACCAAATCCCTCAGTGACTTCTAATATCCTTATCATTTACAGTAGGGGGTACATTATCCCTTATAATACAAGAGTGATACTCCGAGTTCCCTGTATAACTCAGCCTGCAGCCTTGTGTCTTTATATGGTCACAGAACAACCCCTCAGTGACTTCTAATATCCTTATCATTTACAGTAGGGGGTACATTATCCCTTATAATACATGAGTGATACTCAGAGTTCCCTGTATAACTCAGCCTGCAGCCTTGTGCCTTTATATGGTCACAGAACAACCCCTCAGTGACTTCTAATATCCTTATCATTTACAGTAGGGGGTACATTATCCCTTATAATACAAGAGTGATACTCCGAGTTCCCTGTATAACTCAGCCTGCAGCCTTGTGCCTTTGTATGGTCACAGAACAACCCCTCAGTGACTTCTAATATCCTTATCATTTACAGTAGGGGGTACATTATCCCTTATAATACAAGAGTGATACTCAGAGTTCCCTGTATAACTCAGCCTGCAGCCTTGTGCCTTTGTATGGTCACAGAACAACCCCTCAGTGGAACCCCTTATCTGTGGAACTCTGACTTCTAATTCCACATTTTTTACTATTTACACTTCATCCTTGTTTTGCATTTACCTCATTACATTAATAAAAAATATATCTGTTAAGAACATAGATTTAATGCAACTGTAGTGCAATCAAGCAGAAACTTAAAAATATATGCAAAACACACCATGGTCTAAGGTTTTCTGGTGGGCCCCTGGCATCCCAGTCCGACACTGCTTATGATTAAGGGCAGCTGTGCCCGAAACGCATCAAGCTATCACGCAGTATGTTCTTAAAATGGATTAATACAATTTTCGATTTTTAAGTTATCTGGTGTGCAGAGCTTAATCCTATCTTTGATACCGCAGTCAGCACCAATTTATTTCTTACATGATTATTATCACATGGTTACAAATGAAGCTTTCAGCAAAAAACTTTCGGGTCCTTCTGTATATATTCGTTGATTTCTGTTACAATCCTGACATGCGCAAAGAACGATTGTTTCTACGAAAAATATCTAATTCACACCCACTGTCCGATTTTATCCTTGAACGACCAAAATTTTTAACCCCATCGGATCAATTTTGAGAACAATAATGTTGAGCCAATAATTAGCCCAACGATGATAAGTTACCGATAGGGGCGAAGTGGCCGTCGATAGCGAAAATTCACCAGAAATCCCATCCACAGGTGTAAAGGACAACTCGCTAGCATAGTTTCGCACCCTATCGCCAGGCAAATTTTTGCTCAGGCGAACTATTGTTAATCCACAGATTCACTAAAGTGGGAATTTTACAGAACGTTACCTCTTTCACCAGAGTTTCCTTCGCCTTTGCCTTCGATAGGCAGAAACCAAAGTTATAGAAAGTTTGCTATGAAATGCTCGTGCTGACGAATTAACACTAGCGAAACTTCGCCAGTGTTTGGCTGCAGAGACGCAACTTTGCATTCTAGTGAATTAGGGTAGTGGAAGCGAATTTATGCCTGGCGAAGTGGCGCGGAGTGTGGCGAAGCGTTCGCAGGCAAACATTTGTGAATTTGCACCTTTATCAGAATATTCGGGAATCGGTTGTTTGGAAGTAAAGAATCTGGTGGTGTATGGCCACCTTAACGGTACCTATTTAGTCTCAACCTTACTACTGGCTTTAAAGGAGAACTAAACCCTAAAAATTAATAGGGCTAAGAATGCCATGTTTTTTTTTATTTACTGAACTTATTGCACCAGCCTAAAGTTTCAGCTTGTCAATAGCAGCAATGATCCAGGACTTCAAACTTGTCATAGGGGGTCACCATCTTGGAAAGTGTCTGTGACACTCACATGCTCAGTGGGCTCTGATTGGCTGTTGAGAAGCTAAGCTTAGGGCTCGTCACTAATTATCCAGCAGAAAATGAGCTTCCCTGGCTGTAATATAAGCTGATGCTACAGGTTTGCTGATTATTAAATTCTGATGCTAATTGCACTGGTTTCTGTGCTGCCATGTAGTAATTATCTGTATTAATTACTAATCAGCCTTATATTGTGACATTTCTATTCTATGTGTACTGTATATTGTGAGTGGGTCCCTAAGCTCAGTAAGTGACAGCAGCACAGAGCATGTGCAGTGAATCAGCAGAAAAGAAGATGGGGAGCTACTGGGGCATCTTTGGAGACACAGATCGTTACTGCTAATGGGCTGTGGAATCCCAAAAGATAACGTACAACATTTCTAGCCTACTGTTTTAGTTTAACTTTCCTTGCCCTTTAACCACAGAATTTTGCTCATAAGCCCACTAGGGGGCAGATACACACAAGATATTCTTACTCCTGAAAAGTGTAATTAATGCTTATTGGAAGGTGGCTTAGAATTATATTTTCTTTAATGAAGTAAAATTTTACTTTTCATTTTTACACCCCACTTAAAATAATTGCAACACTGCATTTCCCATAAATGTTATCATTCACATGGTCAGTGATTCCACAAATATTATGATGTTCAAAAATTCGGTAAGTTCCACAATGCTTCCAGCCTCTATACATTATTGGCCAAAGGAATATACAGTATGTTTATATCCAGCCTGGTACACCACTAGGATCTAGGTAAAACAAGCCTAGATCCCAAGGTATATTCACACAAACATTCTGACACACTCAAGCAGTATGATGTGTTCATCACAGAACAAGGCCTTATACAGAATGTGTGCATGCTTATAGAAACAGCAGGGGTTTTATGTACTTTATTTTTAAGGCTTTTTTTTTTTTTTTTTTAGTTAAAGCGAGGGTTATGCTACAATGCAACTAATATTTTTGATATAATGATATAAATAAAACTGTTAAATGTTTGGAAGATTAGGTTTAGGGCAAGGGCTGGCCTATTATGCAACATCATTGTTGGTATAAAGAAAAGTGTTCAGGGTTAAAGAATTTAATTTAGCGACATTAGGGGGCCGATTCACTAAATTCGAGTGAAGGATTCGAAGTAAAAAAACTTCGAATTTCGAAGTATTTTTTGGGCTACTTCGACCATCGAATGGGCTACTTCGACCACGACTTTGAATCGAAGGATTGAAAGTAAAAATCGTTCGACTATTCGACCATTCGATAGTCGAAGTACTGTCTCTTTAAAAAAAACTTCGACCCCCTAGTTCGCCATCTAAAAGCTACCGAATAGCCTATGGGGAAGGTCCCCATAGGCTTGCCTAACTTTTTTTGATCGAAGGATATTCCGTCGATCGTTGGATTTAAATCCTTCGATTCGAAGGACTTAATCGTTCGATTCGAAGGATTTAATCGTTCCATCGAAGGAATAATCCTTCGATCGTACGATCGCAGTATTTGCGCTAAATCCTTCGACTTCGATATTCGAAGGATTTCAATTCCTAGTCGAATATCGAGGGTTAATTAACCCTCGATATTCGACCCTTAGTGAATCAGCCCCTAGGTTTAGGGCTAGAGCAGCGATATCCCCAACCAGTGGCTCATGAGCAACATGTTGCTCCTGGTGGCCCCATAGCATGTGCCCATATTGAAACTTCTAGCTTTGAATAAAGTTTTGGAGGCATAAAGACACATTTACTCCAACAGAGCCTCCTGTCGGGCAGCAGTCCACATGGGGCTATTAATTAGCCAATCACAGCCCTTATTTGGCATCCCTAAGGAAGATTTTCTTGATTGTGTGGCTTCCCAACAATATTTATATTCGAGTGTGGCTCACGTGTAATAAAAAATGACGTGGACCACTGGGCTAGAGTAATGGTGAGGAGCAAATGTAGAATTGCCTTCTTTAATTGGTTTAAGTAGTTAAACCACTCAATAAGATATATCCTTATGGCCACTAGGATCTAAGCATATAAGGCTACAGGGCCATATCTAGGAGCGCTGCTCCAATGGGATGAGAAATTCAAACAACAGCGCCCCCTTGGGGATTCAGCTCTTCTAGCGCAGGGAGCACAATTGCACTTCTCTGTCCCAGTGTTTCCCAGTTGTTGGTTTATGTGCAGGACAAACGCACCATTTGCAGGAGAATGAGGTTTGGTGCCTAGGGCAGTGCCGGGACTAAATACAGCCCTGTAAAGCTACATGATTCTATGCCTGTCACAACTAGTATGTAGGTTAATATGTGTACAGTGGCTGTATACTAAGCTCTGAGGGATGCTGTGGTTACACCCACTAGTCTCTAGCCCTTTCATACCAGTTCAGTCTTTGGTTTGACTGACCTTGTTACACCTTCCCCTGGAACATGGGTTGAATGGGAACAAACAGAAGAGACAGACCTGCCAGAAACTAGCGATTGTTCCAAGGAGGCAATAAAAACCCTTCCACCCCTCTGTTTCCTAGGCAGGTCAGTTATTTGTGGTTAGGGGCCGTATGCCTGTGCTCGCTCCATTAAAGAGATACTGACATCAGAAAATACATTTTTTTATTATTGATCATAACATTGTCTTTGAATGTTATTTATAATTTTGCCATAAAAGTATCTGCCTGATGCTTTTACATTGCCTTTCTTACTGCCATGTTTCAGCTTCAGTAGTCGGTTAGCATTAGAAACTCTGACACTTTAAAGGGATACTGTCATGGGAAAAAATTTTTTTTTCAAAATGAATCAGTTAATAGTGCTGCTCCAGCAGAATTCTGCACTGAAATCCATTTCTCAAAAGAGCAAACAGATTTTTTTATATTCAATTTTGAAATCTGACATGGGGCTAGACATATTGTCAATTTCCCAGCTGCCCCTGGTCATGTGACTTGTGCCTGCACTTTAGGAGAGAAATGCTTTCTGGCAGGCTGGTGTTTTTCCTTCTCAATGTAAATGAATGTGTCTCAGTGGGACCTGGATTTTACTACTGAGTGTTGTTCTTAGATCTACCAGGCAGCTGTTATCTTGAGTTAGGGAGCTGCTATCTGGTTACCTTCCCATTGTTCTTTTGTTAGGTTGCTGGGCGGGGGGGAAGGGAAGGGGGGTGATATCACTCCAACTTGCAGTACAGCAGTAAAGAGTGATTGAAGTTTATCAGAGCACATGACTTGGGGCAGCTGGGAAATTGACAATATGTCTAGCCCCATGTCAGATTTCAAAATTGAATATAAAAAAATCTGTTTGCTCTTTTGAGAAATGGATTTCAGTGCAGAATTCTGCTGATTCATTTTGAAAAAAAATGTTTTCCCCATGTCAATTAGTCAATGGGGTAAAGACTGCGCTCTGTCAAAAACGGTGGGGAAGAGAGCTGCACCAAAGTTCAATCTATGGATCCACTTGTCCACATACAATTCAAAAGAAAATAGGGAATGGAAGGTGCGCTGGGGGTACCTGTAGAGAAAGGGAGACAAGCCTATCTAGTGTAGTATCCTTTGTACACTTTAGCGGATATTAAATAATCAGATCTACTGACATTCGTGAAATAATCGTATCGCAAAAATGGGATCTGGTCGCATATGTCTTCAGTGTGAGGTTGGTTTGTAGTTGGCGTGTCTGGTCGATTCTTTCGCCTGTTAAGTAAGGATGCCGGATAGTGTAGTACAGCTAGCAGAGAGGTGGTTTTAAGCCGATAATGCGCTTACCTTAAGTGTATGTACAAACGGCTTAATAGAACGCTGTCTGGATCGTGTTCAGATCGACCTCCGCAAGGGTTGGATGGATGGCACTTGCTGGGGTTTACATCCGATCGCGTCCCGATGTCTAAATTCTGGCGATGGTGTGTTCTCCTCCAGTAGACGCTGCTCTGATGTTTCCCGCAGTTGCACAAGTCGGCGTTCTCCTCCACGCGGTCTTCAGTCTCACCTGGGGATACTGTCGGCGCTGCTTTCCACTTCTCTACTGGATATTTTAGCTCAAAGGGGTTTGTTGCGAAATAAGTTTACGGCAATGTCTTTTGCCTTTAAAGAATTTATTATAGTCAAGTGTTTATAACAGTACAATGCCCAACGCGTTTCGTATACAATTATACTTCCTCAGGGGCTGATTTCCCATATTGCTTCACAGAGGTGTTTTTATCCCTTCCGTGGGTGGTTTTCTCAATTAAAAATGCAAATCACATTTATTTAATCATGCCATATAAAATAGAATATATAATACTAATAAAATGGAATATATATAATAAAACGGATTTTAAAAAGTTAGTCTTTTAAAAAGCATTTAATATCAATGTCAATGTTTAAACCTTTGGGGGTTAAAGTCTTTAATTTATGAATCCAGTAAGTCTCTTCCTGTGATATTACTTTAGTCATGTCACTCCCACGCCAATGGTTCTTTTTAAGTGATATTCCCATGAAAGTTAACTGTGTGGGATCTGAATTGTGGTATGTTTTAAAGTGCGCAGGCACACTATGAGTAGTCATTCCTTTTTGTATGTTATTGACATGTTCACGTATTCTGATTTTCAGACTTCTGGTAGTTCTCCCCACATATTGTAACATACATGGACATTGTAATAAATATATCACATTTTTGTTGTTGCAAGTGATTGTATCTTTTATGTCGAATGTTTCTTTTGTTACATTTGAATTAAAATTAAACGATTTTCTTGTATTATTTTTGCATGTTTTGCAAGCTTTGCAGCTCCCACATGAATAAAATCCCTTTTTTCCACTGCTAAGAAATGTATCGTTTTTTGCTTCATTAAGAGGTAGACAGCTTGGTACTAGCATTTGTCTTATGGTTTGGGGTCTTTTATAGATTACCTTCGGTTTTTCCGTTAGGAAGCCAGACAAATCTCTATCATTTTTTAAAATATGCCAATGTTTGTTTATTATTTGTTCCAAATTTTTATTCGAATTATTAAATGTAGTGATAAACGAAATGGCGTTTTCTTGTGGGATTTTTTGTTTCTGATGATTATGTTTTAACATTTCCTTTCGATCTTTCACATCGCAGATCTTCTTGGCTTTATCCACAGTTTCTTTTTTATATCCTTTTTCTTTAAATTGTTTGTATAATGTTTTACATTCTTTTTCGTAATCACTCACTTTACTGCAATTTCTTTTTACTCTATTAAATTGACCAAGAGGAATATTATCTAACCATTTTTTATGGTGGCAGCTGGAGTTCAGGATGAAACCATTGCAGTCAGTTGGTTTGCGATATAGGCTGGTCACAAACTTGTTATTGTCAATCGATATTGTCAAATCTAGAAAATGTACAGTATGGCTACTGAATTCACTAGTAAAAGTCAGATTAAAATCATTTTGATTTATAGTATTTAGAAAGTTTTTTAAGGATTGTTCAGGACCTTTCCAAATAAATAGACAATCATCTATGTAGCGTTTCCAAGCTATAAGTCCGATGTTCGAATCAAGGAGGGGAGTGATATTAGTTAATTCCCAATAACCCATGAATAAATTTGCATAGCTAGGGGCGAATCGAGTTCCCATAGCTGTCCCATTGGTTTGTAAATAATAATTCCCTTCAAACCAAAAATAATTTTTCTCTAGGATAAAATTAATTCCTTTAAGTATAAATTCTTTTTGTTCGCCAGCAATTGTTGCGTCCTCATCTAGGAAATATCGTATAGCATGTAATCCCTGATTATGATTTATAACCGTATATAGAGAGGTAACATCGCAGGTCCCTATGATATAACCATCAGAGCAAGGTGTATTGTTAATAAAATCAATTGTTTGAACAGTGTCTCTAAGATAAGACGGAAGTTTTGTCACATATTTCTGTAGAAAGATATCTATATATTCTGATAAATTTGAGGTTAGGGAATCGCACCCTGATGTCAGTATCCCTTTAAGAAGGGACAGTCAGGTTGGCAAAACTGTCAGGTTTAGGAACTTCAAGTGACACAAAAGGAGAACTATCTGCGAAAAACGATCAACATGACCTGATTGGTAACTTCTGATATTTTGAAAAGAACATTTTTAGTGTCGGTATCACTTTAAATAAACAGGCACTCGCCTCAGAACCCTCTCTGTATCCTCCTTGGGGTCAGGGGATGACCGGCTGATATTTTATTTAAGTAAATGCTCCCTGGTGCCCACGTTATTTATAAGAAAGAATAGGAAAGACAGAAGAGATAAATAGGATTGTATTTCTTATACAAATGGCAGCAAACCCCATTTTGTGACCCATCTCTACCTCTCAGGGATTTGCCCATTCCCAGCATTCCACACGGAAACTACGGAACAGGAAGTGCCCCTCTAAATCTCCCTTGGCTTCACTTTCCTCACACAGGTTGGTCACCTCATTACCTTGGCGTAACAGCGTGCTTCCTTCTTACGTCATTAGGGCTGACGTTCTCCCAAGGCTCCCTACTTTAGTATACGTCCCCCATCATATTTATCACAGAAGTAGAAGCGGAGGAGGGGAAGGTGGGAGTGACAGGGAAGAATGGGCGGAGACTAGAAAACTCGTGCGCTAAAAGTTGATGATGTTGTGGGCGTGGCTTGTTGGACTGGGCGGGGATTATCTCAATGTTATATAGAAAATGGATTGAGTAGGGACGAGAAGGACTGGGCAGGAGATCTAATGACGTTTGGAGTAGGGGACAAGATTTAATTGTGAGTGACTGGCGGAAGAAGCAGGAAGTGAATAAAGGAAAGCCAGACAGGCCCGTGTGGGAGTGATTGGCAGCCTCACAATGGAAAGGGGCGGTGAGAGCGAGGCCGGGGGCGTGGCTTAGTCTCTATTTGCTTTGCCCTTACCTGGCAGGAGCAGTGTGTGTGTGAGACACCGGCCTGGGAACTGGGTGAGCTGCAGAGTGTGTTTATCCTGGCGGGTGAGTCACAGGGAGCTTGGGAAGGAGCCAGTCTGTGCCAGTGACTGCATTGCGGTGACTGAAGCCTGTGTGAGGACATGATGGCAGCTGTGTGTGACATAAACACTTCCTGATCCCTCGTCCTATCAGCTGTGGCCGGCATGTCTCTCCCCTCGGGCTGCCTCATCATCCTGGGGATCATCCACTTGTTGCCAACAGCCAGGAGCCTGTCCAGCGGTGAGTAGGGTCTGTCATTACTACAATTCCCAGCATCCTCTCACAGCCTCAAACATGTTCTTCTAAGCAGGACATATTCCATTTCCCTGGAACACTTCTCACACATGTGACCAATTTAAAGGGGAACTTCACCCAAAAACAAACGTACAAATCAGTACAATAAAGACTGAGCTTCAGTGGCAGGTATCCCAGGGGAGCAAGGGGATATGCTGCTGTTTATCTGGATTGTGTTTATTCTACACTCACACAGGACAAGCACTGGCAACCTTTCCCATTACAGGTTTCTGGGAGTTGTAGTCCGACAACATCTTCCACCTAACCTGGGCTGTGGTATACTAGGATGGTTCACCTTTAACTTCTAGTATGTTATAGAATGGCTAATTCTAAGCAACTTTTCAATTAGTCTTCATTTTTTATTTTTTATAGTTTTTAAATTATTTGCCTTCTTTTTCTGACTCTGTCCTGCTTTCAAATGGGGGTCACTGACCCCATCTAAAAAACAAATGCGCTGTAAGGCTACACATTTACTGTTATTGCTTCTTTTTATTACTCCGCTTTCTATTTCGCTCCCCTCCTATTCATATTCCAGTCTCTTATTCAGATCGATGCATGGTTGCTAGGGTGATTTTGACCCTGGGAACCAGATTGCTGTAATTGCAAACTGGAGAGCTGCTGAATAAAAAGCTAATAAACCACAAATAATACGAAAAAAAACTAAAACCTATTGTCTCAGAATATCACTCTATTCATTATATTAAAAGTTAATTCAAGGGCTCTTGCACACGGCCGTTTTCTCCTGCGCTCCCCTGCGTTGCGCTTTCTTCCGTTCAACCGCAGGGGAGCGCAGGAGTAGACGCAGTCCATTATTGTGAAGGGGGCTGTACTCACAAGGACATGAAGGGCCCAGCAATATCTACCTACGCCACTGCTGTTATCTACTGTGTATCCTGTGCTTGAATGGCTGCCCCCATGGCTACACAGCAGCTTGTTTATATAAACTATAGTAGTACTTATCTGTCATCTACTGTGTATCCTGTGCTTGAATGACTGCCCCCATGGCTACACAGCAGCTTGTTTATATAAACTATAGTAGTACTTATCTGTTATCTACTGTGTATCCTGTGCTTGAATGGCTGCCCCCATGGCTACACAGCAGCTTGTTTATATAAACTATAGTAGTACTTATCTGTTATCTACTGTGTATCCTGTGCTTGAATGACTGCCCCCATGGCTACACAGCAGCTTGTTTATATAAACTATAGTAGTACTTATCTGTTATCTACTGTGTATCCTGTGCTTGAATGGCTGCCCCCATGGCTACACAGCAGCTTGTTTATATAAACTATAGTAGTACTTATCTGTTATCTACTGTGTATCCTGTGCTTGAATGGCTGCCTCCATGGCTACACAGCAGCTTGTTTATATAAACTATAGTAGTACTTATCTGTTATCTACTGTGTATCCTGTGCTTGAATGGCTGCCTCCATGGCTACACAGCAGCTTGTTTATATAAACTATAGTAGTACTTATCTGTTATCTACTGTGTATCCTGTGCTTGAATGGCTGCCTCCATGGCTACACAGCAGCTTGTTTATATAAACTATAGTAGTACTTATCTGTTATCTACTGTGTATCCTGTGCTTGAATGGCTGCCTCCATGGCTACACAGCAGCTTGTTTATATAAACTATAGTAGTACTTATCTGTTATCTACTGTGTATCCTGTGCTTGAATGGCTGCCTCCATGGCTACACAGCAGCTTGTTTATATAAACTATAGTAGTACTTATCTGTTATCTACTGTGTATCCTGTGCTTGAATGGCTGCCTCCATGGCTACACAGCAGCTTGTTTATATAAACTATAGTAGTACTTATCTGTTATCTACTGTGTATCCTGTGCTTGAATGGCTGCCTCCATGGCTACACAGCAGCTTGTTTATATAAACTATAGTAGTACTTATCTGTTATCTACTCTGTATCCTGTGCTTGAATGGCTGCCTCCATGGCTACACAGCAGCTTGTTTATATAAACTATAGTAGTACTTATCTGTTATCTACTGTGTATCCTGTGCTTGAATGGCTGCCCCCATGGCTACACAGCAGCTTGTTTATATAAACTATAGTAGTACTTATCTGTTATCTACTGTGTATCCTGTGCTTGAATGGCTGCCCCATGGCTACACAGCAGCTTGTTTATATAAACTATAGTAGTACTTATCTGTTATCTACTGTGTATCCTGTGCTTGAATGGCTGCCTCCATGGCTACACAGCAGCTTGTTTATATAAACTATAGTAGTACTTATGTGTTATCTACTGTGTATCCTGTGCTTGAAAGGCTGCCTCCATGGCTACACAGCAGCTTGTTTATATAAACTATAGTAGTACTTATCTGTTATCTACTGTGTATCCTGTGCTTGAATGGCTGCCCCCATGGCTACACAGCAGCTTGTTTATATAAACTATAGTAGTACTTATCTGTTATCTACTGTGTATCCTGTGCTTGAATGGCTGCCCCATGGCTACACAGCAGCTTGTTTATATAAACTATAGTAGTACTTATCTGTTATCTACTGTGTATCCTGTGCTTGAATGGCTGCCCCATGGCTACACAGCAGCTTGTTTATATAAACTATAGTAGTACTTATCTGTTATCTACTGTGTATCCTGTGCTTGAATGGCTGCCCCCATGGCTACACAGCAGCTTGTTTATATAAACTATAGTAGTACTTATCAGCTATCTACTGTGTATCCTGTGCTTGAATGGCTGCCCCCATGGCTACACAGCAGCTTGTTTATATAAACTATAGTAGTGTTTCTGAAGCAAACACACCAGTTTTACCAGTGCAGGGCAACACTACATTATATTTTCATTACTTTAAAACTTAAATTTTTTGGTGTTACTGTTCCTTTAAGCACTGGGACTTCCCTTACCTGTGTTTGATGTCGGTGCCTTCTATGTACTAAGACAAGCTAATAAACACATAGCGCACACAATGTAAACAAACTGGGGTGACCTTTGTTACACCGTCATTTCACGCATCATAGCCACAGCTCTCCACCTGTTTACAGCTGCCATTGTCTCTTTTCCAGTCCAGTTAATATCATAAAAATAATTTTGTTGTCTTGATTTTAAGTGAGGAGGAATCAGAAAGATCAAAGGAGAACTAACCCTGTTTTACAGGGACCCTGCAATGAATTCCCTCCCAACCATTTGCCATTACACCAGCAGAAGCTCTAAGCCGATGGGGCTCATTTCTGAGGATCTGGCACGGTGGTTTTATGTTGGGGGTGGATGGCCGGTGCCGTAATAGAACTACCTTAGACATCCTTTAATGTATATTGGACAGGTTCACGGCAGGAATATTTACCCTTAGCAGTTGTGTTGCTCACACCTGTTCATGTGAATGAGCCGAGGTACGTTAGCTCTGTGCTTTTCACTTGCCACTGGCCAGGGGAAAGTACATGTTGAACATTATGCCCTATAATAAAACCCAAACCTTACAGGCTCTGCTGCAAAATTAGCACCATCCCTCCTCGCACCACCACATGTTCTACTTGTTAGTGCTCAGTACAGCACACATTGGCTTCCCAGCAGGGTCCATCCCCTTAGTTACATACCTTTTCATTTGTTTTGACTAACAGCACATCGTTATTATTATTATACTTCGTTTTGTTGGGAAAATACACTTTATTTTTGGTGTCTATTTCCCTGTATAAAAATCTGTGTGCATAGGTTATTGTATAGGTGTTGCATGACACAAGGTTTAGTAATGTTCTTTTGTGGAATATAGAGGTTTAGTTTTTATATACTGGTTGGGGTCACATCAGACAGTACAGGGCCCTTTCAATTTAGTGACTTACTTGCCATAACCCCCTCCCTTTTGGTGGCACCTCGTGCCAATGGCAGCTACAGTATAAATGACATGATCAGAGTGAGCTGGGTCAGTGCTTGTGTTGGGCTAAAACATTAGCCACAGGACTTGCTACCATCTGTGACAACATCATGACAACCCCACTAGAGACCCAACACTAACCCGCCCCCTCCCAATCCGCACCAGGGCCTGCTGCTGCCCTCTATTTATAGGCATGCCCCACCCACAGTTACAACACAGAAGGGACGGGGCAAGCGCAAGTTTATAAATTCTGGCGGCTGAAGCCGGAACTGCAAGGTCGCGGTCGGGGAAAGCAGGAGAAGAGGTCGACCCACACCTGCGACCCGATGATTTTGCGCAGGTTTCGGTTAAACTTAGATTAGATTAGAGCTGTGTTGGACTGGGATGCCAGGGGCCCACCAGAAAGCCTTAGACCTTGGGCCCGCCAGAAAACCTAAAACTGGGAGCCCACCAGAAAACCTTAGACCAGGGGTCCCCAACCTTTTTCACTCGTGAGCAACATTCAGATGTAAAAAGAGTTGGGGAGCAACACAAGCATGAAAAATCTTCCTGGGTGGTGCCAAATAAGGGATGTGATTGGCTATTAGTAGCCCCTATGTGGACTGGCAGCCTATTGGAGGCTCTGTTTGGCAGTGCATCTGGTTTTTATACAACCAAAACTTGCCTCCAAGCCTGGAATTCAAAAAAAAGCACCTGCTTTGAGGCCACTGGGAGCAACATCCAAGAGTTTGGGGATCAACATGTTGCTCACGAGCTACTGGTTGGGGATCACTGCCTTAGACAGTGGACCTTTCCAAACTACTATTCCTCCTCTACTCACTCAACCACTTTATTCTCCTAGTCTTTTATATACTTACAATATTCTCCCATTATTAAGTATTTTCCCCCATAAAGAAATAGGGAATGACCATGAAATTGGCCAATTGTTTAGAAACAAGAGTGCCCACTAACACCTGGGTACAATGTAATTTCTCCTACCGCACACCTGTAGTTCACCAATCCTGCAACTGGTGGTGTGTTTCTTCCGTTGACCCGGCCGGGTCCCTTAGCAACGAATGTGTATAGAAAACGGATCCGCACCCACACTGGTTAATGCAGTCGGGGAGTATCCCCTTTTATTCAGCCACCAACGTTTCGGGGGGGAACACCTACCCTTCATCAGGATACAACTATTAGTGCAGTAACCAATCCAAACCCAACTTCCCACGCCTTCTTTTCCCATCATGCAACTTGCCACAGTAACACCTGGGCCCACTGGGAATTTTCCTGGTATCCCGGTGGGCCAGTCCGACACTGGATTAGAGTTTATAAAAAAAAATTGTAATTTGATTTTCGAGATATATTATATTATATTTCATATCATCATCAAATTCGATTTGAGTTTTCTGGTGGATCCTATTCACCCTAGTTTTAGAAATTCGATTTTTTTTTTTTTTTTTAGTAAATTTCAATTGGTCAAATATCAAATTCATAGGAGTTTAGGGGAGTTTTTAAAAACTCGCATGAATTTGAAATTCGACCTTTGATAAATGTGTCTCCATAGGTTTGCCAGAAAGAAAGTAGTGACATGATTGGGAAATGGAACCCTCCATGCCAGGAAAACATTGCCGGTAACTTGTCCAGCAGTAAAGCATTTTCCCTATGTCTATACTCCTTTATAATATTACACATTATTCTCAATTAAGCGTGGACATTTTTTATTCTAATGACACTATCCCTTTAAGAAGGTTATAAATAACCTGATTTCCACTAATTTGTCCCTATGTGCGTGCCGTATTTCCTCTTCTGTTTGGGAAGATTTTTCATATCTTTTGGACCAACAAAATTGTCCTGTATCGAGTATAGTTTTGCATGTCATCTGTAAGTGTGATTCTTGTACCCATCTATTGTACAGCGCTGAGGATTATGTTGGCGCATTATAAATGTGCTGATAATATTGGCCGAATTAAAGCTCATACTGTACAGCAGGTGACTGGGTGCTTAACGGGGTGTGAGAGGCTGGCACTGTTACATGGTATGATGTGACTACTGTTGGCGCCAGGGATAATTAGAGCTTTTCTTATTGGCACCTTCCAATTAGATAATGAGCCCTTGGAGTAAATATTATTGTGATGTATCACAGAATGAGCATTCATAGTGGCACAAATGCACACGTTCTGTAATTTGATGACTGCCTATTAAACCATGCTGATGATGTTTATAAAAAATGTGATGATACATCCATTCTTTATTAGGGATTTATTCTCCTTGTTCTTCTGCTCTAAATATGCAGTTCCATTATCGTGTGTTTAATTGCTATTCGTTGTTAAAGTGCCGTAGAGAGACTTATGGTTACTAGAGTTCGTATTAAAAGAAAAAAAAAAATTAAGACCGGTTGCAAATTGTCTCAGAATATCACACTCTAGATCATATTAAAAGTTAATTTAAAGGTGAACAACCCCTTAAAAGGAATTGTGGGAAGCATTGCGATGGGAAAAACATGGAGACTGCACCTTGCTCACTGCACTTGTGGTCGTAAAAGGCACCTTGGCACCTGATGTGTGGCCAGGAGTACTTCTGGGGTCTTTGGCACCCGAGGGGGCCTTTTGTATGCCCACCCCCCCTTGCACCCGGCGCTTACCTTTGTATGTGCCGGCAGGTTGAATGAGGGGGGGGAGCATCACTAGTGCAATTGCGCTTTCTGCACTAGAAGAGCCAAAATCTAAAAATCAGAATTTTGGCTCTTTAAAGGGATTCTTCATGATTTTTATGATGTCGTTTTTATTTCTAAATGATACTGTTTACACTGCAAATAATTCACTCTACAATAT
This sequence comes from Xenopus laevis, assembly GCF_017654675.1. Lineage (NCBI taxonomy): Eukaryota > Metazoa > Chordata > Amphibia > Anura > Pipidae > Xenopus > Xenopus laevis. The sequence continues at coordinate 107,137,135 of NC_054388.1, read as the reverse complement.
AAAATTTCATTCCTGAACCAGCAAGTGTATTTGTTTAGTTGTAATATTGGTGTGTAGATGCATCTCAGGTCATTTTGCCTGGTCATGTGCTTTCAGAAAGAGCCAGCACTTTAGGATGGAACTGCTTTCTGGCAGGCTGTTGTTTCTCCTGCTCAATGTAACTGAATGTGTCTCAGTGGGACCTGGATTTTACTATTGAGTGTTATTCTTATATCTACCAGGCAGCTGTTATCTTGTGTTAGGGAGCTGCTATCTGGTTACCTTCCCATTGTTCTGCTGCTGGGGGGAAAGGGAGGGGGTGATATCACTTGCAGTCAGGACTGGATTTAATCTTTTTGAGCCCCTAAACCGCCTGGGTCCTAGTGCCCTTACGCAAATGCACGCACCTCCCTACAAGCGCATGTGCCGGGTCTAAAGCTGCCAAGGTCATAGCTCCCTCACTAAAACCAGGTCCAAATGCGCAAACATCCCCCGCAAGCGCACACTCCCCAGCAGGTCTGGACTGAGAATTAAAATTGGCCCTGGCATTTCAGGTACACGGAGGCCCAATCAGCCCACATATAGAGGCCCAAACAGCCCCCACCAGCCCACTAAATACTGACTTTCTATGGCACCTTATAGCAGCCCCTCTGGCATTTGCCAGAACTCACAGATTGCCAGTCCGGGCCTGCTCCCCAGTGATCTTAGTGCTCTTCTAGATGCGGCTTGGGCAGCATGCCTCCCCTCAAATTTTGACGCCTCGCCACAAATACGGGCCTGCTTGCAGTACAGCAGTAAAGAGTGACTGAAGTCTATCAGAGCACAAGTCGCATGACTGGGGGCAGCTGGGAAACTGACAATATGTCTAGCCCCGAGTCAGATTTCAAAATTAAATCTAAAAAAAATCTGTTTGCTCTTTTGAGAAATGGATTTCAGTGCAGAATTCTGCGATGGCTTTTTGCCACCCCTGGTAACCTGTGGGCTGCTATCGCCTGAGACGAATTTCTCAACTTGCCTCATGGCAACATCGCCCTTGTGTGTGGCTTTGAAACCCAAATGGTATGTGGGTTGAAAAAAAAATAAAAAATACTTTGAATGTCAAGCCTGGCATATTTAGCTAACAGGGTGACATCCTTCTTGTTGCCCTTTAAACTGGAAATTTCATATACATCTTCCTTATAAGGTCACCTGTTTGGTGAAAACACCTTGCCCTACAGGTAAGTCATATGTGAATGAAACAACATATTTTTTTTGGAGTGGGGTGGGAAACATAATTCATAAATTAACTGACGTACCATTGGGCTGTTCACTGTGCTCTTTGGATTCACTCTCCGAACTGCCGCTGACTTACGTGAATTTGGCAAGTTTTAGATGGAGTATTTTCACATTCAGACTTGGAACAGATTTGGGGCATAATAAATTGTGTAAAAAAAAAATCACGTCTTTTTTTTTTTTTTTCCCCGCAACTTTTTTTAGTTTTCGGTGTTGAAAAAAACCAGAGAAAAAATCGCACCTTTATAAATAACCCCCTGAAAGTTAATTTAAAGGTGAACAACCCCTTTAAAGACCCCTTTATTGTTCTGTCTGGATATTTTCCACTTATATGTCAACATTTTTCCACTAACGGCCAAGTTAAAGTGGACCTGTCACCCAGACATAATAATCTGCTTAATAAAAGTCCTTTTCAAATTAAAAATCCCTTTTTTTTTTTTTTTTTTTTTTTTTAAAGCAGTCCATGGGGATGGACATCAGGGCCCCCATTAAGGTGCACAAACAAGATTTTGAGCTGATACAAGGCTTGTCGTAATAACTGTCCACAAAAATAGTTCCTGTCTGCTTGTTATAATTATGAATTCCCAGACCGAAGGAAACAAGATTCAAATAATTTATTTTGTGTAATTAAAGTTTATTTTGCTTGAGTAACTTGATAAAATAGGATTTGGAATCATATATTTCGGGTGACACTGCATTGTATAGAGAATGCTATACACCAGGAATTCCCAACCTTTCGAACCCGTGAGCAACATTCAGAAGTAAAAGGAGTTGAGGAGCAACACTAGCATGAAAAATGTTCTTGGGATGACAAATAAGGGCTGTGATTGGCCATTTAGCAGCCCCTATGTGCATTGTCAACCTACATTGAGGTTCTGTTTGGCAGTACATCTGGTTTTTATACAACCAAAACTTGTCTCTAAGCCTGGAAAATAATCACCTGCTTTGAGGCCACTGGGAGCAACATCCAAGGGGTTGGAGAGCAACATGTTACTCATGAGCTACTGGTTGGGAATCATTGCTGTACAGAGTGAGACCAGTAGAAATCTTCTGAGTTCTCTCCAATTATCTTACCTTGGATTTAGGGTTAACTGATTTGTAATTATGTTTTCCAGTTATGTGTAAAATGTATATGAAGTTCTTTTGGCAGCGTCACCTGTATTGGCCTGTAATAAGTTGTTTTCTCTCCAGTCTCGTAGTATATTACAGTAGCTTGTGAGTCCTGTGCAAGCCGAAACATGTTTTAGACGACCCTGCTGATCATATTATCTCTTTTTAACCAGTTATGTGCCCAGTAGTCATGGGCCGGCCTTTCCTTTTATAAAGTTTTTATCCTGCCTTATCTGTGATCACTCGAAACCAGTCCGACCTCTCCTGCCGCCCTGTTGGGGCTTGTCTGTGTGTAGCAAAATGAGTATTAATTTAAATCCACCCTGATGCAAATAATTCAGTTTGTATATTTCTGACTATCTCTTAACTTTTCAGTGGCTTCTAATATCCTTATTCAGTAGGGGAGTATATTATCCCTTATAATACATGAGTGACACTCAGAGTTCCCTGTATAACTCAGCCTGCAGCCTTGTGCCATTATATGGTCACAGAACAACCCCTCAGTAACTTCTAATATCCTTATCATTTACAGTAGGGGATACATTATCCCTTATAATACATGAGTGATGCTCAGAGTTCCCTGTATAACTCAGCCTGCAGCCTTGTGTCTTTATATGGTCACAGAACAACCCCTCAGTGACTTCTAATATCCTTATCATTTACAGTAGGGGGTACATTATCCCTTATAATACATGAGTGATACTCAGAGTTCCCTGTATAACTCAGCCTGCAGCCTTGTGCCTTTGTATGGTCACAGAACAACCCCTCAGTTACTTCTAATATCCTTATCATTTACAGTAGGGGGTATATTATCCCTTATAATACATAAGTGATACTCAGAGTTCCCTGTATAACTCAGCCTGCAGCCTTGTGTCTTTATATGGTCACAGAACAACCCCTCAGTAACTTCTAATATCCTTATCATTTACAGTAGGGGGTACATTATCCCTTATAATACATGAGTGATGCTCAGAGTTCCCTGTATAACTCAGCCTGCAGCCTTGTGCCTTTGTATGGTCACAGAACAACCCCTCAGTTACTTCTAATATCCTTATCATTTACAGTAGGGGGTACATTATCCCTTATAATACATGAGTGATACTCAGAGTTCCCTGTATAACTCAGCCTGCAGCCTTGTGCATTTATATGATCACAGAACACCTCAGTGACTTCTAATATCCTTATCATTTACAGTAGGGGGTAAATTATCCCTTATAATACATGAGTGATACTCCGAGTTCCCCGTACAACTGAACTTGCAGCCTTGAAACGATATATGTGATTTATGTTGCCGACAAGAAAAGAGAATTGCCAGGATATTCTGCCGCTCTAGTCCTACTTCACTGTTTATCATGTGAGTATGTAGGTCAATAAAAGATATATTCCCAGAACAGGTTTAGTAGCTGCAAGGTAGGGTTGTATTGGCCTTAAATATAAAGTAGAATTTGTTTTGGGTTTGGTTCCATTGTCCCTGTATGTGTGTATCAGCCTTAGGCCGGGACATGCCATTGTTTTACTGTGTGGGGGTCTCTACTGTAGCACAAAAGGATTGTGGGAGCGATCCAAGGTTAACTAAAGTCAAAGTATAAAGTAAGTGCAACTGATCCAGCCAAAAAGTTGGTTTGACCCATACATGTTCCCTGGTTCTGTGTTTCACCCAGAGAAGACAGAGTTTCTATGCAGAGTCTAAAGAGGAAGTATTCTTATGAAATCTTTTCTATAAGAAGAATTCCATGCTCTTTGTTTAGGCTCACCACAAAACTAAAATAAGTAAAACAGGTGTAGCAGCACCCCTTGTCCAGGGGCGTAACAACACGGGAAGCGGACCAAGAAGCTATAGGTCCACTTATACAGTTTCAATCTCTATTGGTAGAATGAGGTAGAACCTCTAGATATGTTTTGGGCCCTAAAATTAATTTGCTGTGGGGCCCTGAAACATATAGTTACGCCACTGCCCTTGTCTGTCTGTACTGTGTTTTGATCTGTCTGTGTGTTGCTAGGCATGGAGCAAACCGAAACGTAGAGGCTACTGGCCCAATGCTTGTGGATTTTAACTAGCATGGCACATAAAGGACAACCAAGGTCCTGGCTACCAGATATCCTTGAGAGAACTCCAAGAGACCTGCACACAGCCAACATTTTGCAGGGGGGAGCTGGTTGCCTTGATGTAGTTAAAGGACCAGCAACATACTTTTTTTTTTTTTTTTAAATTTGTTTCTACATAACAAAAAAAACAGACCACTTTGTCTGGTTTTTCGGTGTGCAAGCCCTTTCTATGAGATTTAAAGGACCTGTAACTTGAAAAACTATTTAAAAATTTGTTTCTACATAAAAAAACAAAACACCAAGACACATTTAACTTTAAATTTGCAAAGTCTTTATTAAGAAATAACGATACTCTGCTTGCGCTACTCTTCAGAAAAGGTGATGGGGCAACAATCTATCGTGCGGCGATCGATTTCTCCTCCCTGCCTTGTATATGAGATAGCCAGGGAAGAGAAATCGAGCTTTGCACGATGGTTCGTTGTCCTGTCGCCTTTTCTGAAGAGGAGCGGAAGCGGAGTATCGTTATTTCTTAATAAAGACTTTGCAAATTTCAAGTTAAATGTGTCTTGGTGTTTTGTTTTTTTTTTTTATGTAGAAACAATTTTTTTTAAATTGTTTTTCATGTTACAGGTCCTTTAAATCTCATAGAAAGGGCTTGCACACCCAAAAAACAAACAAAGTGGCATTGCAAACGATCTATATTTACAAATAAGCAATCACAGACAAAAAGTCAGTTTGGTCATATATACAAAGTAAGACAAAACTGTCCGCAAAATGCACAATTTAAGCAGATGATCAGAAAAAGGAAGCGGATGCCTTTGCCACAGAACGAGAATTACCCCAACGTTTTGGCTATAAGCCTTTCTCTTCCCCTTTAGAATTTGGGTGGTTGTATGCTAAAATTGTGCATTTTGCTGACAGTTTTGTCTTACTTTGTATATATGACCAAAGTGACTTTTTTTCTGTGATTTCTTAATATTTTGTAAATAAAGATCTTTTGCAATACCACATTGTCTGTTTTTTTCGGTGGTCAACCCCTTTCTATGGGATTTAGGGGCAGATTTATCAAGGGTCGAATTGAAAATTCGAAATTCGCATGTTTGCGTTTTTTTATGGTGAAAATTGTCAAATTTGACTAGGGAGTGATTAAAATTCAATTCGAGTTTTCGGAGAAAAAAACCTCAAATCGAGTCGAAACGAAAATTCGAATGCGATCTGTATTCGATTCGAGTTTTCGGGTCGATCCTATTCACCCGAGTTTAACAAATTAAATTTTTATAATAAATTTCGATTGGTCAAATTCAAAAAACTCACATGAATGCAACATTGTTTTGCCTTGTATGGGGATATGCTTTGGCTTTTTGCAGCTGTAATTAACCAAACTTTTTGATACTATTGGTACATTAGAGTGCTCTCCATTGATCAATATTTCTGTATGTCTTGATGTGGTTACCCAGAGAAAGTCTGACATTTTTGGTCTTTGCCAGAAAGAAGCAACCAAAAGCTGCAACTCCCTTAGAAGAATAACTTCATATTTCTATTTCAGATGTTGTCTATACCTCGGAATTCTTCTCCCAGATTCAACAGCAGCTCTCCTTTTACAACTGGTACGGGAATGCGCGGCTATTTCAATTCCGGGTGCCCCCTGACACCGCTCTCCTCCGATGGCTGCTACAGGCCTCGCGGGACAAAGCTGACTGCAACGATGCAGAAATTACTGTGTAAGTATCTTTTTTTTTTTTTTTATTCTCTGCTTATATTTCTGTTATTTTAGTTTAAAAGCAATGTCATGATTGGCTAGAAAAAAAGGCACTGTTCTGGCAGTCTTCCTGGTGTGAATGTGTAATATAGCGTGCTTTAGATGCATGTGAGGTGCGGGTGGAAAAAATGTCTTGAGAACCCTACACCAAGATAAGACTTCAGGGGCTGTTCCTTCTGAATTGTGCTTAGTACAGAGGAATACCTTTGCTGCCATAGTTTTATGGTATCACTCTGTACAGACTATGAGCAAACTTAGGGGACTGGTCCTGCTGAATTGTGCTTAGTACAGGGAATACCTATGCTGCCATAGTTTTATGGGATCTCTCTCTGTACAGACTATGAGCAAACTTAGGGGGCTGTTCCTGCTGAATTGTGCTAAATACAGGGAATACCTATGCTGCCATAGTTTTATGGGATCTCTCTGTACAGATTATGAGCAAATTTAGGGGACTGTTCCTGCTGAATTGTGCTTAGTACAGGGGAATACCTATGCTGCCATAGTTTTATGGGATCTCTCTGTACAGATTATGAGCAAATTTAGGGGACTGTTCCTGCTGAATTGTGCTTAGTACAGGGGATACCTATGCTGCCATAGTTTTATGGGATCTCTCTGTACAGACTATGAGCAAACTTAGGGACTGTTCCTGCTGAATTGTGCTTAGTACAGGGAATACCTATGCTGCCATTGTTTTATGGGATCTCTCTGTACAGACTATGAGCAAACTCGGGGGACTGTTCCTGCAGAATTGTGCTTAGTACAGAGGAATATCTATGCTGCCATAGTTTTATGGGATCTCTCTGTACAGGCTTTGAGCAAACGTAGGGGACTGTTTCTGCTGAATTGTGTTTAGTACAGGGGAATACCTATGCTGCCATAGGTTTATGGGATCTCTCTGTACAGGCTATGAGCAAATTTAGGAGACTGTTCCTGCTGAATTGTGCTTAGTACAGAGGAATACCTATGCTGCCATAGTTTTATGGGATCTCTCTGTACAGACTATGAGCAAACTTATGGGTTGTTCCTGCAGAATTGTGCTTAGTACAGAGGAATACCTATGCTGCCATAGTTTTATGGGATCTCTCTGTACAGATTATGAGCAAACTTAGGGGCTATTTTGGGATATAACACAATAGGTGGGGCTATATGAGGGGATCAGAAAGGCTATACCATAGCATGTAGGTGAGGCTACAGACACATAGATAGCAGTAATTAAGTAGATTTTGCCTGTGCAAGTCAAAGCCATTGGATGTTCTGTTGCAGCCTATGCAGAACACATGACAACGGGTACTGAATATTGCTGAAAGTGACAGAGCAGTTCTTTACAAGTTACGTGTCCTTTTGCTTTGCAGACATTTCCGTCATGGAGCCCCACCGGTGATTAACCCTCTGGGCACAGCTTTTTCCGCTGCCACTCGTGTCCCTTATTCTTTTAACATGACAATGACATTTACAAACTCGTTGAACAATAACACCTTCTTGAATATCACCAACCCTGAGCCGGGAGACTGGTATATCGTGGCCCACCTGCCCAGAGATCCAGAAAAAATCCAAATCCAGGTAAGTGGTTAGTTGCTGATCATTTTGAAGGTGACATTGTAGCCTTTGTTTTTATTTATGTTCAGTCTTTATGTTGTTTCTGGAGGTGGAGATTGTGGGTAAGTCACTTCTGATCCTCCCATACCTCTTGTTTGTTGCAAAAACACAGAAAAACATTTGGACTATTGAGTGCAGCTTTAATGTGGCTCTGTCTCCCTGGTGCTCAAATAATATTTCCATTTACCCTGGTTAAAAGGACAAATCGTTTGTTTTCTCTCTCTTTGTGAGCAACATAGAAGCTTTATTAGCCACAGTGATCCTGACACATGGAATAAGAATGAATCATTATGCACCATTTTAAAGTACACATAAAACAATGTTTTGTTAAGCATTTCCCTGGTTATTGCTTCAAAGGGGAAATAAAACACAAACAAACACAGCACAGGAGCACCTGACTGTAGAGTCCTGCAGCGGGTCAGGTACCCGCAACAAAAGCGGGCACCATGCGGAATGAGGGGAGGATTTTCAGGTGCGGGTATAGCCGCGGGTCGGGTTGCGGGTCTCGTCTAAATTTCTTATCTTATGAAATATTGTTTATATTTTACTCCTTTTAAAGTCTTAAAAAACGTGTTTCTGTCCCCATGATGTCACTACCGGTTTGCAGCACCATCACTTCCTGTTTGGTGGTTGGCAGGTTGCGGGTCGGGTTGTGGATAAGGCAGTTGCGGGTCCGGGTCAGGTAGTGGATCAAAGTAGGTAAATATGCAGGTTCGGGTCCGGTTCTTAGAAAACGGTTCCACGCAGGACTCTGCCTGACTGCTAGAAGCTCCCGCTCTCAGACATGATCTAGGTTGGGGTATCACCTGACATGAAAGCAGTGTCTTGTTTGGGATGGCCTGGGTAGAGCTGAAACAAGCCAATCAATCCTCTCATCACAAAAGTTAATGGCTGTAACACAACCATATATGTGACCCACAAGGCTCAGAAAATAGCATCCATTGAACTCGGAGGAGACCGTCTTTAATATTTATTGATGAGAAATAATTGGCTTGCTGGGGGCAAAATAATCCTCAGTATTATAAAAATTGCTTTCTGACAGTTTAAAAGGCTACTTGGAGCCATCATCAATAATTTCAGTTTAGAATTGTAACTATGGTTTTCTAAAGAGGTGGAGAAGAGAAAATCACCGGCACAACAGGATATTTCTAGCAGGGAAACCCTTGCTCGTTTATTTGCGGATGCAACGTTTCGGGGCGTAACCCCTTTGTCAAGCATACCGGGAATCAGTGCTCATAGTATTTAAAAGCATATCAATTAGACATAATTGGTTAAGTGATTACAATATTAAGTGATTATATAATTTAGTGAAAAATAAATACATAGTAAGTGTAAAAGGCCATAAATACATAGTAAGCGTCTCAAAAAAGTGTAGTAAAAATTGTCCCAAATATCCATCAGAATAAAAAATCCCTCAGAAAGAGGTGTTCAGCTTTTTTTTCTTTCTTTTTTACCCAACCAATAAGGGGCAGATTTATCAAGAGTCAAATTGAGAGTTCAAATTTTTTAGTCTTTTGATGGCCAAAACTGTCAAATTTGAGGTTTTTTTTTTTAAAATTCGAATTTGATTTTTGAGATTTATCATACAATGGCCCTTTAAGGACTTGAATTTGACAATTTGCCACCTAAAACTTGCCCGAATTGCTCTTTTAGTCAATGTGAGATGACCTGGGGTAAAATTGGAGTTGTTTGCAGCCTTCCTGACATTTTGAGTTTTTTTTTATTTAAAACTCAAATCGACTTCGATTCAAATTTGATTTGGGTTCGATCCTTTTCACTTTAGTTTAGGAAATTAGATTTTTTACATGCATTTGGATTGGTTGAATTTCGAGTTCATAGGAGTTTATGGGAGTTTTTAAAAAACTCACATGAATTCAAAATTCAACCTTTGATAAATGTGCCTCCCCTGTCGGATTGCCCTCACAATAAGGCTAATGCCCTGCAGGGCTGCAGGATTTCTGCATGAGAATTTGCATTATGGTGCTGAGATCGGCAGGACCAACACAAATGGTTACAGGTGAAGGCAAGGAGAAAGGATGATTCAGACCGGGATTCATCCCTGTGGGACATAAGGGCAGACAGAAAGATGCGGATCCGCTCTATCTCCGTTCATTTGAAGCGCTTCAGCTTGCATGCAATAACACACAGCTGAGCAGATCTTGGCCTGAAAATGCCTGATTTTGGGTATTTGGGCCAACCTCTACTGCAAGCAGTTCTTCAAATCAGTGGAGATAGGGCAACGATCTAACCCGCTTCTCTCAGCCTGAAAAAAATACACAGACTGAGAGCAGTGGAGCCAATGCTCCAAAAAACCCTAAAAATTAATATGGGTAAAAATTTTATATACTGAATTTATTGCACCAGCCTAAAGTTTCAGCTTGTCAATGGCAGCAATGATCCAGGACTTCAAACTTGTCACAGGGGGTCACCATCTTGGAAAGTGTCTGTGACACTCACATGCTCAGTGGGCTCTGATTGGCTGTTGAGAAGCTAAGCTTAGGGCTCGTCACTAATTATCCAGCAGAAAATGAGCTTCCCTGGCTGTAATATAAGCTGATGCTACAGGTTTGCTGATTATTCAATTCTGATGCTAATTGCACTGGTTTCTGTGCTGCCATGTAGTAATTATCTGTATTAATTACTAATCAGCCTTATATTGTGACATTTCTATTCTCTGTGTGGGTCCCTAAGCTCAGTAAGTGGGGTATGGATTTTTTTAATAAGGGGTTTGTTTCTCCTTTAAGCTACTGAAAAATGCCTTACCCTTTGAACAAAACAGGGATTGTTTGTCCATATATTGCAATATATTTAATCTGGCCAACTACGTCAGTCATCCCTGGTCTGGTCAGTCCTACACTCAACTCTTATCTGATTAGTTCTACAGATATATTTTACACAGGGACTAAGTTTTACCTGTAACTTACTTGCTGCTTTCAAGGTTAAAACTCCAAAACTTGGTTGTCCTTTTATTGGCCACCAGTGGCATCAACAGGGATGACTTTGACATTGTTGGACAGCTTAAATATATTTAATCAAAACCAAAGAATGGCGGCACTCCAGTAAAAAAGGCAGGTTTATTGCAGAATCCTGCAGATGTACATGGCCTTACGCATTTCGGGAACAAAATCCCTTAATCATAGACTTACATGGCGAATCATACATGCGCATTATATGCAAAAAGTCTGTGGCGACCCCTGTTGGCCACCCTCACATATCACAGTTAAAATCACTATTTATTTATGTCAATAAAAACATGGAATGCTCAGTTAAAATCTCAAACTTAATAAAACCAAATATAATCCTGGGGAACTCTGTGTGCTTGTATTTTCTATATATATTTATTGCAATTCTTACTGTAAATTATGTGTCCTTAGCTTACATAGTCCATTCGCTTTGTTATTTATAACTAATTCTTAGGCATTCATCTCGTTATAAGTGCAAATATGTCTATTGTTACCTCAAGGGGTTTACCGTCATCTCCTATAATTAATCATTTCCCAATTAGGTGTGGCTAAATACGTGTTTGGCGTGGAGGCACGTGTACAGGAATGAAGTCTAATAATTAAACATAAATATTTATATATCTCATCATATCACCCACTGCACACTGTAAATACTTGTTTCCCACACTTGTCATTTGTCAATATAAATATGCAATATCATGTCTCATGTTCAGACCCTTCGTAATTCTCGTTTCCAACTCAAGAATCCAAAATGCCTCTCTTCATTTTATAGAGCGTATTGGATCAACACCTCTTAAAGGTGTCCTCACCTGTAGGTTCCTTTTACTGAGAGCCAACTGCCCCCAGGGTTCCATGAAGCTGAAGTAACTAAACCAGGTGCTAGAATCTTCCCTAATATTGGAGCTTTTTTTGAAACACATATAATGTCTGTCAGTGACAGCACCTCAGCTAGCGTGGCATCGTTATATAGTACTGGAAGATGTCTTCTAATGATACCACAAATCCTGCCATATTCCTCACTATATTCAGTGGTGAAATAAATTTGATCCTTCCCCCTTTATTCCTGATATCTGTTCCTTATGATTAAGGGGTGGGGGATCCTACCTTTTTTAGGAACCCTGCCTGCTTTGTTGCATGATGCCCTTATGATCTCCTTAAGGTGGCCATACACTAGAAGATCCGCTCATTTGGCAAGGTCACCACGTTACAATACTACGAATGGGCTACTACTGGTCGCAGGACCACATCAACTAGCCGATGCGGTCCTGGATTGTACAAAAAATCAAACTTGACCGATCGATATCTGCCCGATTTTTGGCCTGATATTGATCGGGAGGACCCGTCGGCAGCCCCCACGCATGGGCAGATAAACTGCTGAATCGGTCTAACGGAATGATATCGACATCTTTGATCTGGCTGTGTATGGCCACCTTAATATGGTATTGCCTGCTGTAGGTTTCCTAAAAATGTTGGATGAAGGAGTTTCACACCTGCTTCAATGTGAATCCGTTTAATTACATTTTTACACTAGAGCACAATCAATTGGAGATCAATTTCCTGGATCTTAATCTAAAAGGTAACAGTCAGCTGGGGAGTATTGAATCCAATGTTTTTAGGAAACCTACAGCAGGCAATACCATATTAAGGGCTAACAGCTGCCACCCTAAGCATGCTATACGGATATTCCCTACAGTCAGTTTGTTAGATACAGAAGGAACTGTAAAATAAATAATCTCATTTTAATCATGTTGTCAAAGAAGCCGTATTTCATTTTAGGGCAGAAACCCCCCTTTTTCACATTTAGCTGTTTTGGTTTTTTTTGTTTGTTTTTTTAAATTTGGGAAAGATTCTCTGAGTTAGACGTTGTTGCTAATTTTAGCCAGAGATCTGTTTTGGATTGAGATGTTTGTATGACTGGCTCATTATTCATGCAGCCGCCAGCTTTCATTTGGTACAGTCACCGTTTCAAACAGCATGCCATTTTAGGAGTATTGCTCAGAAAGAATGTCAGCTGAGCCGCTTACATCATCAGCTCCTGCATTAAAAGAAATGTAAATCCACTAAATAAATTAATAAAAATGTTGGATAAAGGAGTTTCACACCTACTTAAATGCGAATCCGTTTAATTAAATTTTTACACTAGAGCACAATCGATTGGATATCAATTTCCTGGATCTTAATTTAAAAGGTAACAGTCAGCTGAATCCAACATTTTTAGGAAACCTACAGCAGGCAATACCATATTAAAGGAAAACTATACCCCCCAAACAATGTAGGTCTCTAATAAAAGATACTGAGTAAAACAGCTCATGTGTAAAACCCTGCTCCATGTAAATGAACCATTATCATAATAATAATATACTTTTCTAGTAGTATGTGCCATTGGGTAATCATAAATAGAAAATTGCCATTTTAAAAAATAAGGGCCGCCCCCTGAGATCGTAAGATTCACAGTGCACACTTACAAACCACATGTAAGGTCACATGAGCCAATTAACAGACAGAGTTCTGCCTTTTGCTTCCTCACTTCTTCCTGTTACAGTTAGTGTTGTAGTATTTCTGGTCAGGTGATCTCTGAGGCAGCACAGATACAGTCACGAAATGGTGGTTCAAGGCAAGAGATGTAAAAGGGCAATATTTATGTAAATATATATTCCAGTTTGGAAAGATTCTTTAATATGTCATTCAATTTGATATAAACTATCTGTTGCTTAAGTATTCATTTTGGGGGTATAGTTTTCCTTTAAGGGCTAACGGATTCCACCCTAAGCATACTATACGGAGTATTCCCTACAGTCAGTAGTCTGTCACCCAGACGGAGTATTCCCTACAGTCAGTTTGTTGGATATAGAAGGAACTGCAGCCAGGATGACACCTTCAAGGAACAATCGAGATTGCTGGGTGACAGACTACGGACGCGGGGCTATTCTAAGGAGATCATAAGGGCATCATGCGACAAATCCGGCAGGGGCCCTAAAAAAGGTAGGATCCGCCCACCCCTTAATCATAAGGAAGAGATATCAGGAATAATGGGGAAGGATCAAATTTATTTCACCACTGAATATAGTGAGGAATATGGCAGGATTTGTGGCTTTTGGATTCTTAAGTTGGAAACAAGAATACCGAAGGGTCTGAACACGAGACATGATATTGCATATTTATATTGACAAATGAAATACAATGTACAAATATATACAATGTACGGTATATTTTGACGTTGGAGTGGGTGATATATACATATATAGATATTTATGTTTATTTATTAGACTTCATTCCAGTACACGTACCTCCACTCCTCACCAAACACGTATTCATCCACACCTAATTGGGAATGGATTAATTATAGGAGATGACGGTAACCCCCTTGATGAGGTAACTATAGACATATTTGCACTTATAACGAGATGGGTACCTAAGAATTAGTTATAAATAAAGCGGTATAATAGGAAACAAGAAATGGACTATGTAAGCTAAGGACACATAATTTACAGTAAGCATTGCAACACATATATTGAAAATACAAGTTCCCCAGGATTATATTTGGTTTTATTAAGTTTGAGATTTTAACCGAGCATTCCATGTTTTTATTGACATAAATAAATAATGATTTTAATGGTGATATGTGAGGGTGGCCAACAGGGGTCGCCACAGACTTTTTGTATATAATGCGCATGTATGATTCACCATGTAAGCCTATAATTTAGGGATTTTGTTTCCGAAATGCGTAAGGCCATGTACATCTGCAGGATTCCGCAATAAAGCTGCCTTTTTTTACCGGAGTGCCGTCCTTCTTTGGTCTTGATATTACGCTGCTGCGGATAGAGCACCTGGAGCTTTATATGGAAGCAGCCACGGGGGTTGTTAGTTTGGAGTGGTCCCCCTTGTGTGTTGCAGCTTAAATATATTGCAATATATGGACAAACAATCCCTATTTTGTTTAAAGACTAGGGCATTTTTAGTAGCTTAAGGCACAAAATGTCTCTGTCTTAAATATATTGATAATGGGTTGAGTGCAGAGGATTGCTTGTATTTGTCTTGGCCAAAAGGAACCATACCTATACTGATCATGCCGTCTCTTTCCCTCCAATCTCAGGTGATTTCTCACATGCAAATAAATGTCATTTTTATATGTGATAACCATGTAATGTAAACAAATGAATCCAGTTTGCTTACGCTTTCTTTATCAGCCCCCAGCTCTGATTAGTTTGACCAATACCCGAGAATCCATTCAATATCTTTTAGAATATAGGTGCCTACAGCTAGGTGTGGTGTTACCATTTATGTATTATAGGGAAGAGCTGTTAAAATAATTGTAGTCAAATTACTAAGTAAGTTAATCGCAATGTTATGATGAGTTACTTCCAGGCATAATAAGCGGCGTGACTTCCCTCATTTGCAAATTACCATAGTTGGTTGATGATGAGTTAAGTTTTGGATGCCTTTACAGTAATGGATGATCCTGACCTGCAAATTGTATCGTTTGAAGGGAAAGAGGATAGAGGCCAGTTCTTGGCTTCTTCTTTGAGGCTTAGCCGCACCTTTCTCATCAGGGTTGGACTGGCATGCCGGGACACTAGGAAATATCCTGTTAGACTAGGGTTGCCACCTGCCCGGTTTTTCAAAAAACCGGGGAATGCCAAATTAGGAAAACCGGACAGGATTTCTTATGCTTGATGCTGTGACCAGCCAATCACCGCGTCATAGCCCTGCCCCAGTTGCATCACGGCTCTGTCCCCTCCCCGGATTTCCCCTGGTGAAACGGTGGAAACCCTATAGGCCCCACTGGCCACTGTCCCTAATAATTTGCAGGTTGAGGGGAGCTGTTAGTGTTTGGGTGAGGAGGTTTCTAGGTGGCCCAGATACAGTGGCATAACTAGATGTTTATGGGCCCCCAACATTTGCAGCGGTTGTGCTGTTTTACCAATATATGTTGAAATAGTCATTAATGCCTCATGGGGCCCCCTATACTTCCTGGCCCCCCTGCTTCCTCTGTAGGTACGCCACTGCCCAGATACCCCAGAGCAACATTGTTTCTCATAATCAAAATCACTTGGACCTCGATCCACCAGAGAAATCGCTGGCATGAGAAATCACTAAATAATAAGCCATGCCGTACATCATTTTAGGGCAGAAAACCCCCTTTTTAACATTCAGCTGTTTTCTCTTTTTTAAATTTGGGAAAGATTCTCTGAGTCAGACGTTGTTGCTAATTTTAGCCAGATCTGTTTTGGATCGAGATGTTTGTATGACTGGCTCTTACTCATTATTCATGCAGCCGCCAGCTTTCATTTCGTACAGTCACTGTTTTAAACAGCATGCCATTTTAGGAGTATTGCTCAGAAAGAATGTCCGCTAACCTGCTTACACCATCCGCTCCTGCATTAAAAGAAATGTAAACTCACTAAATAAATTCATGTAAAATTTTCTAAAACCTTTTGCACTATCTTTTCTGCTTTTCAAGATATTGGCAGTTTTTATACTGCTGACAAGGTCTTGGAAACTACATCGCCACCTGCTGTTCATGTCCGCTGACTTCACACATTAGGTAGAAAATCACATTATTAAGCCAAGTTTTGTGATGTTGCTCTGCTTAGAACTGACCAGTGATGCCTCTCATCTGCTCACTAACTTCATTTTTAATGGTCACAATGCTTTTGTACTTTACATGTTTCTTTGGAGCTGAGTGAGCACCACTGACCAAGTCCATGTATTGTAAGTCAGATCTAAACACAGACACATTTTATTTTAATGGATGATGGATTTTAAACTGAAGAAGGGTTATGTTACAGCGGGGGAACCGGGAGTTTTGTTTCTATTTTTGGACTATCTATCTCCTGGGTGGATTGGATAACATGCCAGACGGAGCACCCAGCTAAATGCACCAGAGGAAACACTGGGTGCCCTACTTAGCCCAGAACCAAACTTAAAGAATTATTCTTAACAAACAGGTTTAATTTATGCTTTCATGTGATTGTGTGTCACACACTGTAACCTACAGCACTTTAATACCCCTCCAAATTGTGTCTGTAAATTATCCTCCCATTTAGACTGTAAGCCCTACGGGGTAGGGTCCTCCATCCTTTTGTCTCCTTGACACTGAGCACTTAATCTCTATTGTAATTATATTTATGTGAATTGTATTTCTAATAATGCACTTATTGTTACTTATTAATGCAGTGACCCCTTGTTTGTTATTACCAATTTATTGTTTTCCTCAAAGAGCGCTATACAAATAAAAATATACATACAATTGCAAATGCAAGTAAGGCAGAGCTCAGACGGACACAAGACTGTGTTTGTATCAATGCTATTCTTTAAAGGTATACTCTCCCAGCTCATCCCTCGTAGCTACCCATGTTGATAATTTTATTGCTATGACCTCGTTATATGGAAAGCAAAACATCGAGATAAGGCAATTTCAAATGGAATGAGGTTTATTGAGTTTAACAAAGAATATTTAATGGTTTTGCTTTGGGAAAAAGATCATTTTACACCGAAGTGTCCCATGAGCGTTTTGCCAAAGACACTCCCCTTTTCACAAGCTTTTATAGATTAAAATACACATACATACGTTATATAACTTGAACCCTCCCAAAATGTTGGAAGAGGACTGAATGTTCTTAGCTACAGATATTGCACTGAAAATAGTTTCCCATTTACAACTGTCCCTCAGCCTTGCAGTTCTTTATCTGTTAAAAGCAGACACAGGGAGGAATCAGCAAATGAAGAAAACACTTCTGTAAAAAGGGGCCTCATCTAGTATCTGCTGACACTCTGAATTCTGTCAGTAACTTACAAAGTGACCTCTCATCACTGGGTGTCATTAATGAGAGAAATAATAAATAGGGGAACATCACCCATCCCTTCACCTTTCCTGCCTTGGGCATTTGGTTATTGCTGAGTCAGAATGATAGGGGCATTTGATGTAAGACTTTATTATTCTTACACTCTGACACATAACCATTTGTCCGTCATTGGAATAGGCTGTTCTCATATAAATGTGGTCATATAAAAAATATATTATCACCCATTACATTTTCTATCTGTGGCCAGTGACATCACAAATGACTCCCATTATGTCATGACCCCACCTGTTGCATCATCAACCTCCTCTCTCTCAGACACGTTCCCACCCTAGCCTGTATTAGAAGCGACAAAAGCTTTTATGCCCATAAAAACCCTGCCTAACTGCTAGTCGATCTCCTGCTGGGTTCATCCAATCAGAGCAGGTGAAATCTGTCAGTGACTGACAACAAGAGTGTGTTGGTTTCAGCTAGGACAAGCATGTTAGATTGAGGAGCTTGCAAATTTTTTATATATTTTATTCACAGTTTCCCGTTAAGCAGCTGATGTGAGGCAGATTTCTGTCTGAGAGCCGATGCCGTACAATGGGGTATTTGTTGCTGCTGATAGTCGGGGGAATTAATAGTGTACTGGGAGAGAAAGAAGGAATAAAGAGCTGCTTATGGTGTGTAGGAGCCTCTGCATTCTAGGAACCTGCTCTATTGCTGCTGCTGCCTTCTTTTATTACTTGGCCTTTTCCAGCTGAAAGAATGTTATTGTCAATTGTACGGAGCAGCGGCCATTAAACTGGCTTCTCCTTCTGGTGTCCAAACAAAGGGAAAGTCGATAGGAAAGGGAAACCATAGCTGACGGAGCCTGATTAGCATTATATTATGTGCGTATATGTTACAGAAGACAGGATCTCTATTAGAATGTACAGCTTCTACACATAACTCCTATACATAACTCCATGTATAAAAACATATGTACATGCATTTTATAGAAACTTCACTTGTAAAGCATTATGTCACTGCCAAAAATTGTCTGTATGTTTCTTTCTGAGGCAAGTGATGCAACATATTTACTGGCGTAACTTCTATACAGCAGGCCCCAGGGAAGGTTGAGCCAAGACCAGTTACTACCTGCATTCCACCTCCACCTGCTGCAAGTCTCTTCTATCCAACACCCATGCCTCCAGCATCTGCTACTAACCCTCACAAAATGCTAAAATTGTTTCTGCTGGGGTCCTGGCTTTGTTACCTTCCACCACCTCCAACTCTTTCCCAGCTGGCAGCAGATGCCCCAGCAATGATGTCTGTTTTGGAGCCCCCTGCCACATAAAGTTACTGTTACCCTCTTAGCACCCACAAGCAAATGTATCTGGCAGCAGGCAGGAGGGATGGCGTCGGGGGGGATGCAGGTCCTTTCTAGTATCCCCATCAGGGTCGGACAGGGGGAGTCTGGGCCCACCTGGGCTGCTGCATCAGGCCCCCCCCCCACCAGTGACACAATATTGCACAGGTAACCTCCAGTATTCGAGGGGGGGGATTACTTCCTTTTCTTGCATAACTCATTTTTTTAGGGGAGTTGGCAAAACCCTGATAAAGGTTCCATCAATTCTATTTATACATGGCAAATAATTAATACTAGTAGGTGTAGTAGAGTAATAGAAACCTAACAGACCCAACAGTCATGTCATGCTGCTGATTCTGTCATTGAATCATTCATTGAGGCTTGTTCCAAATAATAGCAGTGTTCCAAATAATAATAGTTTGTTCCAAATAATAGCAGTGTTTCAAATAATAATAGTTTGTTCCAAATAATAGTAGTGTTCCAAATAATAATAGTTTGTTCCAAGTAATAGCAGTGTTCCAAATAATAATAGTTTGTTCCAAGTAATAGCAGTGTTCCAAATAATAATAGTTTGTTCCAAATATTAGCAGTGTTCCAAATAATAATAGTTTGTTCCAAGTAATAGCAGTGTTCCAAATAATAATAGTTTGTTCCAAGTAATAGCAGTGTTCCAAATAATAGCAGTGTTCCAAATAATAGCAGTGTTCCAAATAATAATAGTTTGTTCCAAATAATAATAGTTTGTTCCAAATAATAATAGTTTGTTCCAAATAATAATAGTTTGTTCCAAATAATAGCAGTGTTTCAAATAATAGTTTGTTTCAAATAATAATAGTTTGTTTCAAATAATAATAGTTTGTTCCAAATAATAATAGTTTGTTCCAAATAATAATAGTTTGTTCCAAGTAATAGCAGTGTTCCAAATAATAGCAGTGTTCCAAATAATAATAGTTTGTTCCAAATAATAATAGTTTGTTCCAAATAATAGCAGTGTTCCAAATAATAGCAGTTTTCCAAATAATAGTTTGTTCCAAATAATAGCAGTGTTCCAAATAATAGCAGTGTTCCAAATAATAAGTTTGTTCCAAATAGCAGTGTTCCAAATAATAATAGTTTGTTCCAAGTAATAGCAGTTTTCCTAATAATAATAATAGTTTTGTTCCAAGTAATAGCAGTGTTCCAAATAATAATAGTTTTGTTCCAAGTAATAGCAGTGTTCCAAATAATAATAGTTTTGTTCCAAGTAATAGCAGTGTTCCAAATAATAATAGTTTTGTTCCAAGTAATAGCAGTGTTCCAAATAATAATAGTTTTGTTCCAAGTAATAGCAGTGTTCCAAATAATAATAGTTTGTTCCAAGTAATAGCAGTGTTCCAAATAATAATAGCAGTGTTCCAAATAATAATAGCAGTGTTCCAAATAATAATAGTTTGTTCCAAGTAATAGCAGTGTTCCAAATAATAATAGTTTTGTTCCAAGTAATAGCAGTGTTCCAAATAATAAGTTTTGTTCCAAGTAATAGCAGTGTTCCAAATAATAATAGCAGTGTTCCAAATAATAATAGCAGTGTTCCAAATAATAATAGCAGTGTTCCAAATAATAATTTGTTCCAAATAATAGTTTGTTCCAAATAATAATAGTTTGTTCCAAATAATAATAGTTTGTTCCAAATAATAATAGTTTGTTCCAAATAATAGTTTGTTCCAAATAATAATAGTTTGTTCCAAATGATAACAGTATTCCAAATAATAGCTTGCTACAAATAATAGCTTGTTACAAATAATAATAGCTTGTTACAAATAATAGCAGTGTGGAGTTCAATTAGTGAGCTCATGCATTCTGTGAAAAAGTAAATTCCGGCTCTTATTTAAGGAAGGAAGGAGCAAACGTTGTGTATGCTGGTTATAGTGTATTTCTCTCTGAAAATCTCACTCAAATGGCTGATTAGAGAGGGAAAAACATATAAAGAAGTGGAGAAAATGACAGGCTGCTCTGCTAAAATGATCTCAGATGCTTTAAAATGGCACCTAAACCTGAAAGAGGCAAAAGAAAATGAAAAACGACCATTGGAATGGATAGAATGAATAGCCAAAATGGCAAAGACTCAGCCAATGATCAGCTCCAGGAAGATGAAAGAAGGAGTAAAGTTCCCTGTGATACTGTTACAACGAGAAGACGACTATGTGAAGCCAAGATATCAGCAAGAAGCTCCCGCAAAGTTCCATTGTTGAAAAAAAAAAAAGTTGTGTTGAAGAGCTTACAATTTGCCAAAGAATCTGGTGATGTCCATGAGTTCAAGACTTCAGGCTGTCCTTGCCAGCAAAGGGTTTTCAACCAAGTATTAGAAATGAATATTTTATTTTCAATTTGTCCAATTACTTGTGAGCCCCTGAAATGAAGTGATTGTGTTAAAAAAGACTTAAGCAATCTTTTTGTTCAACCCACTGAATTAAAGCGGAAAGTCTGCAGTTCAACTGCATCCGAGTTGTTCATTTAAAATTCATTGTGGTCATGTACAGAACAGAAAGGTATGTGTGTGTGTATATATATATATATATATATATATATATTTTCTCTTAAGTCTAACAATGCAATGTAGGGACCTGCCCTACAAAACATAGAAGATGGGAGGAGGAGAGGAAAAGAGAGCTGAACTGTGGGGATAGAGCGTCCATTGATATTTAATGAAGGACAAATTAATACCCTAAGCATTTTGTTTCTGTCTTAATTCTTACAGGGGTTGGAGCTGCCAGATGCTTAACCCCCACAGATAATTTAAATAACCTGAAAAAGATGCTTCACTTCCAGCAGATAAAATTGCATAACACTGCTTTATTGTCAGATGCTTACAGCTGCCTCTTCCTTTCTCCCCTCCAGGGTTTCACCAGTTCATGCAAGTACTTTTTCCAGCCGGATCTATTTATTCTTCGGGAGGTTGATATCCCAATATTACAGGCAGACACGCCCACGCAGAAAACATTGTCACAATCTGGAAGCTCGGCAAGTTTCAAGTGAGTGAGACATTTACTATAAGATACACTGGCAGGCACATTTATCAAGGGTCGAATTTCGAATTCATGGGAGTTTTTTTAAACTCCCTTCAATTCAAATGAATTCAAAATTCGACCTGGGCAGATTTATTTAAAAAATAGAATTTTGAAAAGTCGGGCGAATTTAAACGACCCTAAAACTTAAATTGAATTCGATCAAACTCGATTCGAATTAGAATTTTTTTAACTAAAAACTCGAATTGAATTTGGATAATTCCCTAGTCGAATTTGACAGAATTGAACATAAACAAAAATTGAAAATTCGAATTTTCAATTCGAGCCTTAATAAATGTGCCCCTTAGTCACTGTGTGTTTGCATACTCTGCTTAAAGGGCCGGTAGCAACCAGAAATCATAATGCCTTATAATTACACCTTGTCATATTAGTTACTGCATCTATACATATCTTTTCTTGAGGGTATATTCTCATGTAAATAAGCTGTAAGTATCAGTTACTGTAACACTCACGGTATCAGGAACCTTGCGCAGTGACGGTATGCTCTAATGCACAGGTGAACCCTGTGGATTCCAGTGTTCACCGACGGGCCCGGGATTTCTGCTGCAGAAACCAACAAGGATGTGCGTAGCTAGAAACAAGTCCGTAAGCGAGGTACCGGCAAGGATTTAGAGAAGACATGGTCAAGAATCAGGTGAAGGGTTAAAGGCAGGTGTCTGGAATCGTAGTTAAAGGAACAGTAACGTCAAAAAATAAGTGTTTTAAAGTAATGAAAATATAAAGTAGTGTTGCCCTGCACTGGTAAAACTGGTATGTTTGCTTAAGAAACACTACTATAGTTTATATAAATAAGCTGCTGTGTAGCTATGGGGGCAGCCATTCAAAGGAGAAAAAGCTCAAGTTACACAGCAGATAGAAGATAAGCTCTGTCTGTCTAATGGTGTTATCTGTTATCCATTCGTTAACCTGTGCCATGTAGCCGTTTTTCAATTTCCACCATTGCTCAACAGCAGCTTGTTTATATGAACTATAGTAGTGTTTCTGAAGCAAACACATCAGTTTTACCAGTGCAGGGCAACAGTACCTGATATTTTCATTACTTTAAAACACTTGAATTTTTTGGTGTTACTGTTCCTTTAAGGGTCAGGCAGGAGTCAAAAACCAGGATATCAAAGTCAAAAATATGCTTTAGCAGGAACAGTAAACTGAAGCCTAGTTTGGGCACTGGCAAAATGGCAAATAGGCTATTTAAAGAGAGTTTTGGCGCCAAAATTCAAACACGCGCCGAACAATGACGTTACTTTGCCAGCGTTACTTCGAGTGATGGTGACGTCCACGCCGCGTGCGCTCTATTCACCTGTAAGCCTGGAAGAGACGTGCCGGGAGGTAAGGACACCAGGAGATCTCCCCGCGCGTCTTACAGTTACATTTTTATCCCACCTCTCCAAAGCCCTTTTTTGTGTTGTAATCCGTTAACAAGAAGCCAGAAGGGGGCAAACATAGCAGCCTTGGGACTGTGGGGTGACGTCATTAGCTGCTGTCACACTGGGCCATAAATTAGATATTCCAATGTATTTCTGGGCTCTGTATATAGAAATATATACAGTGCGCTGATAAAGAAATTAATCTGGCTCACACCTTTTCATGCGTCAGAGCTGATCTACAATAGTGGGTGGCTTTACAGAAGCAGCAAACGAGCAGTACAGGTATGAGACCCATTATCCAGAATGCTCTGGACCTGGGGTTTTCTGGAAAACAGATCTTTCTTTAATTTGGATCTCTGTACCTTAAATCTACTAAAAAAAATCATATCAAATCATATAAAGCCGATAGGTTTGTTTTGCCTTCATTAAATATTAATTATATCTTAGTTTAGATCAAGTACAAGCTACTGTTTTATTATTACAGGGAAAAAGGGAATCCCTTTTAAAAATTTAAATTTTTTGATTATAATGGAGTCTATGGGAGACAGCCATCCACTAATTCGGAACTTTCAAGGATAACAGTTTTCCAGATTCCATACCTGTATTTGGTATTTTAGTTTTGTCTCCAGCCACATGTATGCCCATATTCATTTTTTTTTTTAATCTCTGTTGTCAGAATGTTTATACCCGAATACACCCGGGAACTGAGGCTTCAGCTGCAGAATTGCACCTTGGACACCACACGGGTCCCTTGCCCACTGCTGGTTACAGTGGGATCCATCTCGGAGCTGCCGTCTGCCCAAAGGACAATGAACTGCAGTGAAAACCCCGAATGTGCTCTCCTCTTACACTCCCCGCCCTGGGGAAAATGGCTGAATGTGCTAGTGGAGATCCCCCAAGGGATAAACTCCAGCGTGTCATTCGAGATCCTCCACAAAACCTCAGGTTGGTTTCAGGGCACTGCAAATTACTATATTTATTGGATTATAGTTATGCTTTAAATACTTTCCTGTATTATAACACTAACATCTTGTGGTTTTCAGTGAAATCTGCAAGTCATATACAGTATGTATGGATGTATATAGGATAATGCCACCTAGTGGTTTATTTATCTATTACTGCTGTAAAAGAGTGATATGTGATGTATATGTAATTATATACAGGCCAATGGCAAGTTGTAGATATATCTGCTCTTTGTTTTTTTTAGGGGGTTGGACATGGCCTCCTCTTTGGAATAAGACGGTTTATTATGCTTATACAGATATGGTATCCGTTATCCAGAAAGTTCTGAATTACAGAAGGACCATCTCCCATAGACTTCATTGTAATCAAATAATCCAAATTTTTAAAAAGTGATTTTTCAGTTTTTTTTCTCTGTAATAATAAAACAGTAGCTTGTACTTGATCCCAACTAAGATATAATTAATCCTTATTGGAAGCAAAACCAGCCTATTGGGTTTATTGAATGTTTACATGATTTTGTATTAGACTTTAAAGACCAGTATCATAAAAAAAATGTAAAAGAAATTTTTTCTACATAACGAAAAAAAAAACACCAAGACACTTTTAAATTTAAATTCGCAAAGTCTTTATTAAGAAATAACTGACCGATTCTCTGCTTGCGCTCCTCTTCAGAAACGGCGTCGATCCATCATACGTCGCTTGATTTCTCCTCCCTGCCTTCTATAGGAGATAGCCAAGGAGGAGAAATCAAGCGCCACACGATGGATCGTCACCCTGTCGCCGTTTCTGAAGAGAAAAGCAAGCGGTGAATCGGTAAGTTATTTCTTAATAAACACTTTGCGAATTTAAAGTTAAGTGTCTTGGTGTTTTTTTCATTAAGTACAAACTATTTTTTTTTTAAAAAGATTCATGTTACTGGTCCTTTAAGGTATGAAGATCCAAATTACGGAAAGATCCATTATCCGGAAAAAAAAACAAAGTCCCAAGCATTCTGGATAACAGGTCCCATAGCTGTATATATAATCAAAGGAGAAAATGGTAGGCACTCATAGACATGCTTGTATAAGAACTTTATTTTAGGCAACAAAGCAAATGAATACATAGCCTCACACATTTCATGCCTTTAGGCACTTAATCGTAGGCTAAACAAAAACAGATCGGTATACCCAGAATATACCCCAAACCCACCAATCACCGGAGTACATTAATTAACCAATAGGATAGAAAAAGGAAGGGGCATTAAAACAACGTACAAAAAGGGAAGGCATCGAAGGGCATATACTCCTAGCAAATGGTTCATAATTAACAAATGACAACAAAAATACTATAGTAAATTATGCAAGAAAGCAAAATATACACAGTATATGTATATAAACCACGCTGGCATTTCTGTTTTCAGCCTGTAAACCAGGGAAAGTCATGAGCCGAAGGTCGGCGTTTACATTAATGGAACAAGCAATTCTCAAAGCTGCCAAAAATGCCACCCAGGCCGACACCAATGAAACCCAGTTGCTTGCCGTTGGCTCTGGCTCCTGTCTGAACAAGTACCCGTTAATACGGGAAGATCTTGATGTTGTGTCGGTCAGGTTCCAGTCCGTTAAAAACCCATATGTAGCAGTTTCAGCTGAAATGCCCTCGATTATGCTCCTCAATCTCGATTCCGATATGGACAGCGGTGGAATGCTGAAAATATCTTTGCAGCTGAACAAGGTAAACTATGTTTTTTTTGTTTTCTTTTGTTTTTAATTTCAAGCACAAAAAGGAAAGAGTTTCAGGCAGTTGTAAAGCTTAACGAGGAACCATCATGGAAATGAAAATGTAATATAAGCTTCATCATACTGAAATAAGAAGTTTTCTAAATACAATC
This sequence comes from Xenopus laevis, assembly GCF_017654675.1. NCBI lineage: Eukaryota > Metazoa > Chordata > Amphibia > Anura > Pipidae > Xenopus > Xenopus laevis. The sequence goes on along the minus strand of NC_054388.1, from coordinate 107,111,015 downwards.
GATTAAAAAATCTGTACCGTTTCTGAAATAATCAAGTTTCTTTTCATTCTCTCTTTATTCAGGAGTTGGGTGTCAGTTTTTTATTTCAGTATGATGATTATATTTCATTTTCGTGATAGTTCCACTTTAAATTCACCTCTTATTATGCTCACTTCTTTGTTTATATGTTGGTTATTCCTTCATTTATTATGCATTAGGGCACTGTTACTATGGGCATCTCACAGCCAACCATATACTTCCCAGCTTAAAGGGGTTGTTCACCTTTGCATTAACTGTTAGTAAGATGGAGACAATTTGCAATTTTTTATTATTTGTGTTTTTTTGAGTTATTTAGCTTTTTATTCAGCAGCTCTCCAGTTTGCAGTTTCAGCCATCTGGTTATTAGGGTCCATCTTACTCATTAAGATGAGTATTAAAAAGTAGAAATAACACAACAACACAATAACTATACATATGTAGCCTTACAGAGCATTTGTTTTTAGATGGGGTCAGTGACCCCCATTTTAAAGCTGTAAAGAGTCAGTAGAAAAAGGCAATCATTCAAAAACTATATAACAAAAAAAATTAGACCAATTTAAAAGTAGCTTAGGACTGGCCATTCAGTAACATACTTAGAGTTAACTGAAAGGTGAACCACCCATGTTTTAAGTAATGAAAATATACAGTACTGTTTCCAGATGCTGAGAGAGGGATAATGAAGATAAACTTGATTATTTCAGAAACGATACAGAATACTTAATTGATTGTATTTAGAAAGTTTCTTATTTCAGTATGAGGAAGCTTATATTACATTTTCATTTTTGCGACACAGTTCCCCTTTTAAATGCAAGACGAAACATCAGTAATTGGTTTTAATTGAGTTCTTTTGTTTCAGACGACCATGGGAAATTCCTCTGCGACTGTGATCGCTTGTTTGAGCGCTGATTCCCCTGTACTCACATTTAACACCTCCCAGAACTGCGCAACAGGTAAATGTGCCTCTAAAATAATCCGTTTCTGAAATCTAAACAACCCCCCCAAGAAGAAACAATGGGTAGAAATGGTGAATGCCTCAGTTCCCATGTACCAACTTACATTAGAATCCTGCACGGGTCCATTTTTTGGAACCCGTACCCGCAATCTGCAACCCGCAACCCACATTCTTACCCTCTTGGACCCGCTACCCGATCCGCAAGTACCTTATCCGCAACCCGGACTAGCGACCCGCTGACCATCAAGAATCAGGAAGTGCTGCTGTAAACCGGAAGTGACATCATCGGAGGTAGGCGTGATCAGGGGGGAAAAGGAGTAAAACAGGAAGTGCGGACATTGTAAACCAGAAGTGACATCATTGGAAGTAGGCATGATCAGAAAAAAGGAGTAAAAATCGCCATTGAGAAGAACCGCGGCCCAACCAGCGACCCCGCAGAACCGCCGACCCGCATCTATACCCGCAACCCGCAGGGTACCGCAAGTTTTTGCGGGTAACCCACGGGTACCCGACCCGCTGCAGGACTCTTAACTTACATATCTAAGCAGGGGATGCCCCAAAAAGTTTGAAAAAATATGGTCCCCATGGCTCACTGAACATCTACCAAGTCAGATACCCCGTGCCGACCCATAGGTGAGAAATCACCTTACTCCTTCAATACATTCCCTCCCCCCCATCCCTAAGAAAGACAGTAGACATAAATAGAGGGAAAAGGTTAATTTATTGTTGACAGAAATAACTGAAGGCATTACTTTTGCATTACTGACACAGAGACCGTAAGATACTTTGGCATAAGGTTCTACATACAAGAAGGAAAATATTTGTTAACAATTCCAGACATGCAAAACTAAATAATTGCATCTAAATGCAGTAACGTAACTAAAGGGGGGCGGGCCCTGGCGCGGGACGTGCAGCCGGGCCCCGTCCCCCTCCGTACGGCCAGAAACAGCCGAAGAACTCAGTGGCGCACAAGCTGCCGGGGGGGGGGGCCTGAGGGGGTGCGGACCCTGGTCCAATTGCACCCCCTACTCCCCCGGTAGTTAAGCCACTGTCTAAATGCTAACTGTCATTAATACACTTAGTGAACTAAGCAAAAAAAACTGACTTTAATTTGTAACTTCAATACATTTCTTTTTTTACTTTTGTTTGTTTGTGGGAAAGTTAAAACTCAATAAAAAACAACTTGGAAAAAAAAAATATTCCGTTTCTATTAAGCTGACTTCAGTGTATTCCAAGTGTGCAGGCTGTAAAGCAATCATTCGTGATTTAGATAAAGCATTTGAATCTGCTCTACAGACAGCACTATGTACTATGACTGATAACTACTGTAAATTGTCTTTTCCCAGCTTTTTCTCAGGGTTATACATTACTAATGGACCGCTCCATGGCAGACGTTTCACTAAACATCCCCTTCCCAGTGACGGCCAGTTGGTACCTATCTATGCAGCTGCTTTGCCCACTGAATGACAGGTAAATAGCAGTCTCGTTTCTTTTTCTTATAACTAGTCTGCAGATAATATCTAATATATTTATTATGCGCAAATGCATTATTAGTGGTGCTTGCGAAGCAAAGCATCACTACTGTTATCTTGCAAACTTATTTTTATTCTTCTTCCGTATGAAAGTTTGGCGCGTAACTAGTCCCGCACCGTTTGTCCTAGACCCATGAATGAGGTGTCAAATCGTGCGGCTTAATCGGGAATGGGGTGGTATGACTTTTCTAAGGGGTGGGTGGTTAATTGCCCCTTGCGGGGGCAATTAACCACCCCGAAAAGTCCCATAGATTAACATTGAGGCCAACTTTTGACGGATTCTAGCGCAGAGAGGGAATCTTGTAGAAACGTTAAATTTACCACATTTGAAGAGGTTTGCGACCTGTGTCAGATGATACCCCACACGAGGGTATAAGTTTTACCCCCGGGGCAGGAGAGGTCCCCAAATTTGCCCCATTGACTTATAATGGGGAATTTATCGAATAATTAGTTTGTCGCAGACCCATGAATGAGGTGTCAAACCGTTCAGCTTATTCGGGAATGGGGTGTTGTGACTTTTCTGTCCTATTTTGGGGACCCAAAAAAGTGAGCGGAGCCGCAAACAACCAATCAGATTTTCCCTATTGACTTCAATGAGAAAATGTAAACAGCTGTAATTCTCACAGTAATAAAGCCAGAGCTCCCAAACTTGGCACCGTGGGTCACTGGGTGACTGCGGCCAAAATTTACAAAAAGTGGGCGGAGTCTACAACAGCCAATCAAATTTCAGCCATTCAATTAAATAGGAAAATTTTAAACTGCTGCCGCTCTTAGACGGTTAATGGCAGGGTCCTCAAACTTGGCACAGTTGGTCACTGGGGGACTGGGATTAAAATTAAGAAAAGTGGGTGGAGCCAAAACCAACCAATCAGATTTCTTTGATTGGTTTTAATGGGAAAAATTAAGAAGGCTGCCATTCTCTCAGTATTGATGTCAGGGACCTTGAATATCACAAATGTGGTCGCTGGGGGTTTCCACTTCAAGTTTAGAAAAAGTGGGCGGAGCCACCAACAACCAATCAAATTTCATTCATTGATTTTCAATAGAAAAAAATAGAAATGCTGCCATTTTTACACATTAAATGACAGCATTCCCAAACTTTGGTATGTTAGTCACTGAGTGACTGTGGTTCACAATTAGGAAAAAAAGGGGCGGGGCAACAACAGCCAATCAGATTTGGGCCTGAGTTTTGCCACGGCAAGCACCACTCACATTTTCTTCAGGAAATGTACCTCTCTAGTTATTATTATCATTCAAATCTTCTTGCTTGGTCCTCTTGCTGGGTTAGGGTTGCCACCTTTATTAAAGATTTTTACCGGCCAGTGGGGGGCGGGCACCAAAAGGGGGCGGTCCGTGATGCTAAAAGGGGGTGGGGCTACGTGCCGTGCCGCAAAAGGGGTGGAGCAACATCGCTGAGACGTGCACAGCACTGGAAAAAAGGTAGGTTTTTTGCAAATTGGGGGCAGGCCAGGGGCTTTTTTAAAGGGTATTACAAATTACCGGCAATTGCATTGCCAGTAAATTTGTAATACCGGCCCCGGCCTTGGCAGGTGTTTTACCGGCTAGGCCAGTATAATACCGGCCGGGTGGCAACTCTATGCTGGGTACATGCTGTAGATATTTAGGAACAAACATCTCTCCGTTTAGTTTTTCTCTTTCATTTCGTATCACTTAACAACCAATTGAATCAGGACAGTTACAGTAACGAGAGGGAACAACAACTTCATCTTCAGCCTCCTCACATTGTGCACCAACAGTTGACAGGAAGTGATGCAGCTCTCACTCAATCAGGAAGTGTGTCAGTGAAAGGCACAACTCTGTCCATTCATTGGCTGATATCAGCTAGCAAGTATGTGTGCACTGATTTGTGTGAGAGCACAGGGCCTCATAAAAGCTACAGAGAGAGGCACATGGCTATTTCAAATGACAGTGTTTCTCTATGGGATTATGTGATGGCACAAACTATTACATGTGATTTATTTTCACACAGATTTGCCCAGTAACTGATATTTACCTGCACAAACCTCAGACCCTCATGCACATAATGAGCCAGTGTCTCTGGCCAAACATGGCTGTCACACTGCAAGTTCTCTCCCATTGTGGCTCTAATAGTCTTTGCTTTGAGCCCAAATACCATTGTTTTCCCCATAGGCAACATAACTTATTTTATCTTCACTATTCCTCTCTCAGTATCTGTTTCTCTTCATTCCTTCTTCATTCAGGAGCTGGGTGTCAGATAATCATTGACAGTTAGATCCAATATGTTATAGGGGGGCTCCTATAATACATGAGTGATGCTCAGAGTTCCCTGTATAACTCAGCCTGCAGCCTTGTGCCTTTATATGGTCACAGAACAACCCCTCAGTGACTTCTAATATCCTTATCATTTACAGTAGGGGGTACATTATCCCTTATAATACATGAGTGATACTCAGAGTTCCCTGTATAACTCAGCCTGCAGCCTTGTGCCTTTATATGGTCACAGAACAACCCCTCAGTGACTTCTAATATCCTTATCATTTACAGTAGGGGGTACATTATCCCTTATAATACATGAGTGATACTCAGAGTTCCCTGTATAACTCAGCCTGCAGCCTTGTGCCTTTATATGGTCACAGAACAACCCCTCAGTGACTTCTAATATCCTTATCATTTACAGTAGGGGGTACATTATCCCTTATAATACATGAGTGATACTCAGAGTTCCCTGTATAACTCAGCCTGCAGCCTTGTGCCTTTATATGGTCACAGAACAACCCCTCAGTGACTTCTAATATCCTTATCATTTACAGTAGGGGGTACATTATCCCTTATAATACATGAGTGATACTCAGAGTTCCCTGTATAACTCAGCCTGCAGCCTTGTGCCTTTATATGGTCACAGAACAACCCCTCAGTGACTTCTAATATACTTATCATTTACAGTAGGGGGTACATTATCCCTTATAATACATGAGTGATACTCAGAGTTCCCTGTATAACTCAGCCTGCAGCCTTGTGCCTTTATATGGTCACAAAACAACCCCTCAGTGACTTCGAATATCCTTATCATTTACAGTAGGGGGTACATTATCCCTTATAAGTGCCTTTATAGTGAAGATAAACTTTATTTCGAAATTATTTTCGAAAGATTATTTCAGAAACAGTACATCATTTTTAGCTTCACTATTCCTCTCTCAGCATCTGTTTCTCTTCATTCTGTCTTCATGCAGCAGTTGGGCGTCAGATATTCATTGACAGTTAGATCCAATATATCTTATAGTGAGGCTCCTTTTGCCTAGAAGATGTATTAGAACTCACTCTATTAAAATCACCAGACATCATGTCTCTCTACATGCAGAATTTGTGCAAAAGGCAGTTATTTTGTTAGATTTTGTTTGTACTGGAATCAGTTATTTGAGTGAGCTCTAATACATCTGCTAGGAAAGGAAGCCCCCTATAAGATATATTGGATCTAACTGTCAATGAAAATCTGACACCCAACTGCTGCATGAAGACAGAATGAAGAGAAACAGATGCTGAGAGAGGGATAGTGAAGAGATAAATGTGATTATTTCAGAAACAATGCAGAATTTTTAATTGATTGTATTTAGAAAGTTCCTTGCTTCAATATGAGGAAGTTTATATTAAATTTAAATTTTTTGTGATAGTTCTCCTTTAAAAACATGGTGGATTGTGCCTATGTTATGCACTTTGCTCCCTGCCCTCGTACCTCTAAGCCTGGGGCAAGGCAGATCAGGTTGATCTCTGCCCATGTTTCAGTTCCACGATCGACGGCATCCTTTAGTGCGAGACCTGTTTGCCCCACTTTGGTGAATGAGGGGGTTAAAGATGTAAATTTGTTTCTGTTTCCCCCCTTTAGTGACTGCCAGTCCCTGTCCCCTAGAGTACTTTTTGGTTCTGCTCTCAGTCCATGCGAAGATAACTGCGGGCCCAATGGAGATTGCCGGCTTCTGCGAAGGAATGGTTACCTCTATGCTGCCTGCAGCTGCAAGGCCGGTGAGATTTCTCTTGAGTTTCTTTGTACTGTTGCAGCAATTTATAGCAACCAGTTGGTGGTTTGCTTTGCTGTGTTGAAACTGGCTGCTATAGAATTCTAAACTACTGCAAGGTTATACAGGTACGGGACCTGTTATCCAGAAAGCTCAGGACCTGGATAACATATCTTTCCGTAATTTGGATCTTCATACCTTAAGTCTACTAGAAAATCATGTAAACATTAAATCCTTCCAATAAGGATTAATTATATCTTAGTTGGGATCAAGTACAAACTACTGTTTTATTATGACAGAGAAAAAGGAAATCATTTAAAAAAAAAAATGTGGATTATTTTATTATAATGGAGTCTATGGGAGACGGTAATGTGGAGCTTTCTGGATAACGGGTTTCATACTTGTGTAAGGATAGATTGAATGTCTGTCTTTTACCTCTGGGCTCACCCAAGATCAACTCTTCTATGGGTGAGACTTATAATGACTAGTGTATTGCCTGGTGGGAACCTTCTTGTTTGCTAGGTACAGTTGTGCAATATGTTTCTTCAACTAAGTAATGGTGGATGTCTCCAGAAAGAATATCTTCCGATGGCTGCCATCAACACATGAGCTGGGCATAAGCAAGCCCCTTGTCAATACACTTTATGGGCCATCAGCCAGACAAGCAGATCAGTTGTTTTTCCAATTTGCTTGGATGGTCTGTTAAAGGAGAAGTAAACCCTAAAAATTAATATGTTAAAAATGGCATATTTTAAATACTGAACTTACTGCACGAGGCTAAAGTTTCAGCTTGTCAATAACAGCAATGATCCAGGACTTCAAACTTGTCACAGGGGGTCACCATCTTGGAAAGTGTCTGTGACACTCACATGCTCAGTGGGCTCTGATTGGCTGTTGAGAAGCTAAGCTTAGGGCTCGTCACTAATTATCCAGCAGAAAATGAGCTTCCCTGGCTGTAATATAAGCTGATGCTACAGGTTTGCTGATTATTCAATTCTGATGCTAATTGCACTGGTTTCTGTGCTGCCATGTAGTAATTATCTGTATTAATTACTAATCAGCCTTATATTGTGACATTTCTATTTTATGTGTACTGTATATTGTGAGTGGGTCCCTAAGCTCAGTAAATGACAGCAGCACAGAGCATGTGCAGTGAATCAGCAGAAAAGAAGATGGGGAGCTACTGGGGCATCTTTGGAGACACAGATCTTTACTGCTAAAGGGCTGTGGTTGCCTTGGGCTGGTACAGAAGCACAAAACATCATGTACAACATTTCTAGCTACTTCTTTAGTTCTCCTTTTAAATATACTAACTGGCCCTCAAAGTCAGGTCAAGCTGACAGAGTTGGCTAGTAAGGGGTTAAGCTTAAAGTCCTTGCTTGCTAGTGCACAAAGAGGTATATTTATCAAAGAGTAAAGTTAGAGATCACCACAGTCCTCTAGAGTGAAATTCTGCCACTCTCCATTCATTTCTATGACATTTTAAAAAGAGTATTTATAAACAGGTGAAAGAGAAAGTTCACCCTTTCATAAATTCAACTTTCCAAATGTCATAAAAAAGAATGGAGATCGGCGGAATTTCACTCTAGAGGACTGTGGTGATCTCTAACTTCACTCTTTCATAAATACACACCAAAATGTTATAGGAACTGAAATTATTTTGCTTGGCACACGGAAAGCCCCCAGAATTTAGTCAATAAATCGTACAAGCTAATGCATGAAAATCTGCTTCGTAACAAATGATGCTTAATCATAAAATCCAATGACGTGAGATTAAAATTAAGATGACCTATAAGATTGATTCAAGTATAATACGTAATCGAAAATGTTAAAGGGGGTTGTTCACCTTTAAAGAAACTTTAAGCATGATGTAGAGAGTGATATTCTGAGACAATTAAATGAAAAATAATTTTATTATTTGTGGTTTTTGAGTTATTTAGCTTTTTATTCAGTAGTGGCAATTTCAACCATCTGGTTGCTTGGGTCTAAATTCCCCCAGCAACTATGCATTGATTTGAACAAGAGACTGGAATAGGAATAGGAGAGGCCTGAATAGAAAGATCAGTAATAAAAAGTAGCAATAACAATACATTTGTAGCCTTACAGAGTATTTGTTTTTTAGATGAGGTCAGTGACCCCCCATTTGAAAGCTGGAAAGAATCAGAAGAAATCTGCAAATAATTCAAAAACTGTAAAAAAAAAAAAAAATAATAATAATAATAATAATAATAAAGGTAATTTAAAAAGTTGCTTAGAATTAGCCGATCTATAAGTAATAAAAGTTAATTTAAAGGTGAACCACCCCTTTAACGATGTTTTGATCTGGGTATAAAATTGAACGGGAAGAACTGATTTTCTCTGGCCGGGCCTGTCTGATTTGTTGTGTTGCAGTTTGATGCATCCTGCAGATAAATCAATGTTTTGAGTCTGAACATTATCCGTGTGTCCAGATGTGCTGATTGCCTGAGAGATAAACAACCGAAGTCTTCAGGTCACATGGGGCAGTATCCATCTCTTCTCACATGGTCCATTCAAACAGACAACACAACTTTAGTAACCACACGAGAACTACACTCGGGCTGTTTATCTGATTTACAGACATATGTCTTTCTCTTCCCTCCAGGCTGGGCCGGCTGGAGCTGTTCAGACAACAGTAAGGTTCTCTCCTACCAACAACAATTGGTCGCCACTTTGCTGCTGACACTGAGCAACTTCATGTTCATACCCACCATCATTGTGGCAGTTTACAAGTTTTACTTTGTGGAGGCTGCAGTGTATGCATACAACATGTTCTTCTCCACCGTACGTACAGATTTTTCTTTCTGTTGTTGCTATCCTGTCTGCCAGCTATACTGTACATGAAACCATTTTCATAATAATGTACTTTTTTAGTAGTATGTGCCATTAGGTAATCCTAAATAGAAAACTGCCATTTTAAAAAAACAAGGGATCATAGGATTCACGGTGCACATAAACATACCAAACAAACCATACATGTTAGGTCACATGAGCCAATTAACAGACAGAGTTCTGTCTTTTGCTTCCACACTTCTTCCTGTTACAGTTAGAGCTGCAGTATTTCTGGTCAGGTTATCTCTTCCTGTTACAGTTAGAGCTGCAGTATTTCTGGTCAGGTTATCTCTTCCTGTTACAGTTAGAGCTGCAGTATTTCTGGTCAGGTGATCTCTTTCTGTTACAGTTAGAGCTGCAGAATTTCTGGTCAGGTGATCTCTTCCTGTTACAGCTGCAGTATTTCTGGTCAGATGATCTCTTCCCATTACAATTAGAGCTGCAGTATTTCTGGTCATGTGATCTCTTAGGCAGCACACAGACCATCACTAAATGGCAGTTTAGGCAAGAGATGTAAAAGGGCAATATTTACTTAAATATATAGACCAGTTTGATACGATTCTTTAATATGCCACTAATAAGATATCAACTATCTGTTGCTCAAGTGTTCATTTTGGGGGTAAAGTTTTCCGTTAAGCATCAGTGCAAGAGAATAGATGAGTATATGGAGCTGTCTGCGTGTGTACACCCTATAGCTCCCTGGAATACTCAAAATAAGTGAATGAGATCCACAATTAATAAATGCAGTAGCAAGGGTAGTAGCAAAATATAAAAAGTATTTATTAGGACACATATAGCCTAACGCATTTTGTGCTCAGAGGCTTTCATTGTTGCTGTTACAGTGTCTGTCGATTGCATTTCTGGTATTGTTCCCACACCATTCTAACATCATTACGACTGTTTCAGTTCTATCACGCCTGTGACCAGCCTGGGGACGCAGTGATGTGCATCATGGACTATGACACCTTACAGTACTGTGATTTCTTTGGCTCCGTCGTGTCCATATGGGTGACCATCCTCTGTATGGCCAGACTGAAGAAAACTCTGAAATATGTAAGTATGAAATAACAGTTTGCTTTAGTGCTACTGCCTCCCTAGCTCCAGTCTCAGAGCCATGCCATGGGGCTCATATATAAACACTGGGCAAATTCGCCCCTGGGCAGTAACCCATAGCAACCAATCAGCGATTAGCTTTTTTCAGCCATATGCAGGTTGAACATTGAAAGCAATCATCTGATTGGTTGCCATGGGTTACTGCTGAGGTGCAGGTTTGCCCAGTGTTTATAAAGAACCCCCCCCGACTGGCTGGACTTTGCTCAATTCTAGGTTAGCTAAGGGCAGTGACATTTTATTTCCATTTGCTATTTAGTGTCCCTTTGTGATTGCAGGTCTTGTTTATGCTGGGCACACTACTTATTGCCCTTTCTATGCAGCTAGACCGGAAAGGAATCTGGAATATGATGGGACCTTGCCTATTTGCACTAGTTATACTGGTAATCACATGGGTAAGTAAAATTTGTTATTGGTATTCATCTGATTTTTTTGGTGTCTCTGATTTTTTTGGTCAAGGTAGAGACCGGCGTGGGTCCATTTTGTTAGACCCATACTCGCAACCTGTGACTTTCCCCCACGAAACTGCTACCCTCCCCGACCCCCAATAGCCCAACTTACCCTTCCTTACCTGGGGCCCCGCAAAACTGGAAGCGACGTCACTTTGGGCCGGAAGTGACGTCGCACCAAAACTTCAGGAAAACGGAAGAAATCTCACAGGGGAGGGATCAAGCCTCCACATGAACTGCCCGCACAGCCATAGAATCGGGGACTTTTTGCCCGAAAGCCAAACACTTTGCGGTTATTCCGCGGGCACCTAACCCGGTGCAGGACTCTAGGTTATGGTAGAATGGGCTAAAAGCTGTAAGTAAATTAGGAATGCACCGAATCCACTATTTTGGATTTGGCCAAACCCCCTAATCCTTCACAAAAGATTCTGCTGCATACCGAATACTAATTTGCATATGCAAGTTAGGGGTGGGAAGGGGAAAACATTTTTTACTTCTTTGTTTTGTGACAAAAAGTCACGCAATTTCCCTCCCGCATATGCAAATTAGGATTCGAATTTGATTTGGCTGGGCAGAAGGATTTGGCCAAATCCAAATCCTGCTGAAAAAGTCAGAATCCCGAACTAAATCCTGGATTGGTGCATCCCTAAAGTATACCTACTCTATGGGAGCGCCCCCCCCCCATCAAGGCCTGGCTGAAGATGGTAAACGTCACAATTCCACTCTACAAACTCACATACGAAATCAGAGGTTCCCGTGGTGTGACATACTCCCAGAGACCCTCCAACCCTTGGACCCTTGAAACTACTAACTCCGCACCCCCGGAGAAACCATCAAGATATGCTTGAATGTTAATTAGAAATGTATCCAACTATCTAGCTCTAACTCTGTGCAAATGCTTCTGGCCACATAATCAACCTGATAAATGTCTATTGTTATTATTTTTGGTTTAAGAAAATAAAAATTGACCTTTAAAAAAAATAAAAAAAAAAATAAAGCTGTAAGTATCTTAGTAGGACAAAATAGCCGGCATCATTCCCTGGGGCACCACTTAGCACTTTAGAACTTGCTTAGAACTTTGAAGTAATAAATGACCCTTTATGTGATCAAGGTGGAGAAAGAGGCTATTGGGTACAGAGTAAAGAGACAGCATGGGATTAGAATAGAGTCAGTAATTCAAGAGGAACTATTGTGAAAATGAAAATTTAATATAAGCTTCATCCTACTAAAATAATAAATACAATCAATTAAAAATTCTGCATTGTTTCTGAAATAATCAAGTTTATATTCACTATTCCTCTCTCAGCATCTGTTTCTCTCCATTCTGTCTTCATGCAGCAGTTGGATATTAATTGACAGTTAGATCCAATATATTTAATAGGTGGGCTCCCTTTCCTAGCAGATGAATTAGAACTCATTCAAATAAATGATACCATTAAAACCCAACCCACACCCGACTCTAACCCACTATTTGCCAACCCACCCAAGGCCGGCTTCCATTTTAAGGCCCGCGCCGAGACATCACAGAAGGGGCGTCTTTAAAAAATTAAGCCGGTAGTCGCCAGGGTCGAGCCAAGGTGCGGGGTCAGCCCGAACCCGCTTAACCCGCGGGTATCGGGCCTACCGCACATCACTAATTCCTGTACAAACAAAATCTAACAAAATAACTGCCTTTTGCACAAATCCTGCATGTAGAGAGACATGATGTCTGGTGATTTTAATAGAGTGATCTCTAATACATCTTCTAGGCAAAAGGAGCCCCCCTATAAGATATATTGGATCTAACTGTCAATGAATATCTGACACCCAACTGCTGCATGAAGAGAGAATGAAGAGAAACAGATAATGATAGAGGAATAGTGAAGATAAACTTAATTATTTCAGAAATTGTACCGTACCAACGTTTCTTATTTCCGTATGAGGAAGCTTATATTAAATTTTTATTTTCACAATAGTTCCCCTTTCATGTTCAAAAAGAATAAAATCACAACATTCTATACTGATGCAGACTTTTTGTGGTCAAGCTTTTGGTCAGTTCTCCGGTCAGAGCCCCTATTACTCTCTAAAAAAAATTGCACTAGGGTGATTCTTTGTGAAATCGCTGTAAAAACAATATATATCCATGTCATTTACTTCCAAAGAAATCATTGCCTCTCTGCTCTGTTTTTAGACTTACCGTGGAGTACGGCGCCGGCACTGTTACCCTCCCAGCTGGAAACGCTGGCTCTTCTACTTGGTTCCGGGAATTTCCCTGGCGCTCATTGCTCTTTCCATCTACGTCTTTGCACAGACCAACACCAATTACTTTTACACTCACAGTCTCTGGCACATCATGGTGGCCGGAAGTGTGGCCTTCTTGCTCCCGCCGCGAGACAAGAAGAAGAAACCGTGGGATTTTAAACAGCTGCTGGGCTGTCGGTACAAGATCTGCCACGATGACCGGGAGGAATTATTTGTGGCGACGTGAGAATTCACAACGGGACAGTTTTTATTTCTTTCAGACACATGCGCGAGGGAGGCGAGATGTTCTAAGACTTGAAACCGGTGCTTCTACACTACAATCATAATAGGCAAGAATAGCTCGAATCGTGTAATAAAAACCCAAAGAGGGGAGAAGTGGGTTTTTGGAAAAAAATATGTATATTTTGCTGCAATGATGGAAGAAGACTGCCAGTGCTGGGCTTCTGGAACACGAGTTTACAACTATATCATTATTTTTCCATTTTCTGATTGGGAGAAGTCATTGTTCCCAGCACTCCTTGCCTTTTTATGCATTTTCGTCAAAGCCCATGTTCCTAATTCTGTAGACACCATTAACCAACCAAATTAAAGGATATGTAAACCTTTAAAATAAGTGAATGTAAAATTGCTGAGGGGGCTATTCTAAGCACTTTTGTCATTTACATTCAGTATTTATTTATATTTTATTCCAGGATATTAAGGGATACATGTACTGTTAATATGAACAGCCACCTGCTGGTCAGTTTCCCACCAGTCTGACCACCAAGTATTCAAGGAAGTTGTCAGGAGAAAGAGGCTGCTCTGATTCATAGCTATACTGAGAAAGAGGCTGCTCTGATGTTCTTCTGCTTAGGAAAGATTTGAGAAAGGTTTCTAATTGTTTTCCTAAGCAGAAGAACATCAGAGCAGCCTCTTTCTTTCTCCTGACAACTTCCTTGACTACATGGTGGTCAGACTGGTGGGAAACTGACCAGCAGGTGGTGCTGTTGTAACAAAATTCATTCATATTAACAGTACATGTATCCCTTAATATCTTGGAATAAAAAAATAAATAATTAATGTAAATGACAAAAGTGCTTAGAATAGCCCCCTCATCAATTTTACATTCACTTATTTTAAAGGTTTATTTACCCTTGAACAAGCTGCAACTGAATGGCTTGGACTGCTTCTTCTGTCTAGGTTAGTCAGCTTTTTATGTAACCTTGTCTGTGATCAAATAAGTCTGACTGTGTTAATTTAATAGTTCAGTTGGGGTAATGGCATCAGCAGATATGTATATATGGTAACGTAAAAGGAGACTTAAGAAGAGCTTCATTTATTTTTCAAAGAGAATCAGATACTGGTTAAACAATACAGAATATTTTTTTTTTTTTTTTTGAAATGCAAGATATTATTTTCGTACATAAATTCAATGCTACAGCCACTCTTTAATGCCTGGAGACAGATACCTCACTCCTCGGGGCACATAGGGCTCTGTATCACATGGTGTCAGTAAGGGTCAGACTGGGGCGTCCAGGGGCTGTCACTTGAAGGGCCCTTCTTGCAAACTTAAGAGCCCTTCTACAGCTTCTACCAGAAGATTTTTAAAATGTCCACTATTTTTTTAATATTCAAATATTTTTTTTGCTCCTAATCTGGAGTATTCAAATCCTGAAAACTCAGATTCCAAAATTATTGAGATTGTGTTTTTTTTTTTTTTTTTTTTTTTTTAAATGTGAACTGTGGCAAAAGCTTGATTTGATATGTTAATGAAATCTGCCCCTTAGTGAACTGAATCTTCACCCTTAAAGGAGAAAGAAAGGGATAAAATACTAAGGGGGTGCAAGTAACTATAATCGCTAACCTCTCACCCCACGTCCAAGATGATACAGGTATGGAACCTATTATCCAGAATGCTCAGGACCTGTGGTTTTCCAGATAACTGATCTTTCCATAATTTGGATCTACTAGAAAATCATGTAAACATCAAATGAACCCAATAGGCTGGTTTTGCTTCCAATAAGGGTTAAGGTGGCCATAGACGCAAAGATCCGCTCGTTTGGCCATGTGCCATTAACGAGCATGGCTATATCGGGGGGTAATCTGAACATTCGGCCGATTTACGATGCGCAATGGGCAATGGTCGGGTCAAAATCAAACCTGTCCGATCGACCAATCTCTGCCGGACGAAAAAGGTCGGCACACTCCACACACAATCCGAAAATCATACGAATCCTCAATTTGTACGATAGGATCTTTGCTTCTATGGCCATCTTTAATTAGATCTTAATTGGGATCAAGTACAAGCTACTGTTTTATTATTACACAGAAAAAGGAAATCAGTTTTAAAAATTTGGATTATTCGAATAAAATGGAGTCGACAGGAGACGGCTATTCCGGATAATGGGTTTCCGTATAACGGTTCCCATTCCTGTACTTTTGTACAAATGTGCGTATGGGTTCAGTAGTTGCCTTATTCTTCTGTCTATGGGTCGTTATCCCTCCTAATCCAAAAAAAATGACAGATGTGGTGCAACCCAATAAACATATGTATTAATGACCTTACAAATATTTTCCGAATACTGCGCCACTGGTTTTTGGTGCTACACTGAAGGGCTGATTTAAAAATATAGAGGCTGAATAGCACAAGTGCTGTTGCTCAACCAATCGGGTTTTTAATTTTCTATCTGCTGGTTGGTGACCATGGGCGACTGTACTTGAGATATTCAGCACCTATAGCCGAGCTCTTGAGTTGGGTAAAGTAATGTGGCGTATGTTTTATATGTTGTATCTGTCGTAGTGTCTTACCTTCTGATTTCCATGGATTTGTTGGGAAAATTCCTAAAAAGTTTGATTCCTGTGGGTTGAAAATATGGAAACGCAAAGCTGAAAAATGATTAAAGGGGACCGTCACCCAAAAAAATTATTAAAAATCCTATTTTATCGCATTAGTCAAGCAAAATGAACATTAATTACACTATATAAATTATTTGAATCTTGTTTCCTTCAGTCTGGAAATTCAAAATGATAGCAAACAGGCAGGAGCCATTTTGTGGACACTGTTATTAAGACAAGTCTTGTATCATCTCAGAATCTTGTTTGTGCACCAGAATGGGGGACCTGATGTCCATCCCCATGCCCTGGCTACACAATTAAATGGTGAAGAGAACGGGGGAATGTGTGGGGAGAGCAGTGACATGTAGGAAGTGCTGAATGGAAAGTGAAAGTAATTGTCTGCCCCGCCTCTATTCCTAAGGCATAGAGGAGGGGCAGACAATATTTGATTGACAGCTGAGATTTTTAATTGAGTTTACAACAGCTATGAATGCTTTAATAAAAAATAGAAATTGGATTTCATGTTTAATTTGAAAAGGACTTTTATTATACCGATTTTTGTGTCTGGGTGACAGGTCCACTTTAATAAACACCAGAAAGGCTACGGGCTCAACAGTAGCTGCAACTTGTAGCTGGCGCGAAATAGGATTTAGTGTTTCCAAAGAGGGTATCATGGCATTATAGCAGCTGCTAATGTCTGTTGGACATAGACCCAGGGAATATACCAATCTTCACATATTCTACTTCAGTAGATCCGACTGACTAGACTTCCCATATGTTGATTGTGGCAGAAGGCTTGCATGCTGACTCTCTGTTGGCTGCTGTACATATGGCTTTATAAACAAACACTGTATCTACATTATGGAAAGGTCATTTGCACAGATGCTGGACACAGATGATCCATTAACCGACCCCTCTGTATTTCAGCTTTAATTTATGGTTTTATTTATAAAAAGAAAAAAAGTGGTGTCAGACTGTTTCTTTGATCCTTAGCATTTTTATTGACCAGTTGGAAGGTGATTGATCCATCGTTTACATCTAAAAATCAATGTATTGCCTGGATGTTCTAGAAATCTTATTAACTCTGAAAACCCCCAAAAAAACACTAACAGTATGCCAAAATTATTTTTTCTGCCATTGGAATGTTCAGTCAATTGCACTACAATGTGATCTCATTATTTCTGAAGTCCAAGGGGCAAATTGCACATTTACGTATGATTTACATTTTTTTCTGGTTTTTTTCCACTTCCCAATGCAAGGATTGGATCTAAGACACAACTAGAATAGAGCTAATCATGTAGGAGGTAGAAGGAAAAATGCTAAAGCTGATAACTTTAAGACGCTTCAGAAGCACCAAACTTTCTGCTTCTAGAAGTCCAACCATGGAAGCCAAATATATATATAATGGCAGCAAATTCAATTCACTTCCTTCTCTGCTCCCAACAACGATGTCTTCTCTTTTTAATTCCAAAGGATATGGTGCCAATCCAAGCATGTCTCTTCTGGATAACTCCCAACAGCAGAGTTATTTCTAGGGATTACAAAGGTTCTTCCCGATGTCGAGACTGTCTATTGTGTTATGTCCACTAGCAATTCATTGTGTGTCAATTGTAATGTCCTCCTGATTTCTCTAGATTAAAAAAAGCTTTATTTTTCTCTTTCCGTTGATATTTTGGGAAATATGCAATATTTTTGGAGTAGATTTGCAACGACACTTTGTTTTCTATTGAAATCTTTCCTCAAATTAATTTCAATAAACAGCCAGAATATATTGTGTGTGGATTGGTTTTTTCTGAGTTTGGTATGCCATTTCGAATATTAAGGATGCTTTTTTATTAGGTATAATGACTCTAACAGTCAAAATGATCAGATATAGAATAATATCGGTATATCAGCCATAGTACCAAAAATATCTAGGATTTTTAGAGTTTTACCCCAGATCTCTCCCTAACTGAACTTCAAGTTGGACTTTTATTGTATCTAGGAGAACAAATGGCCATTCTACTCAAATCTAACCCTAGCCAGCCATAATGATGGCCTTTCAATACATTCTATCACCCAAATCTAAACCTAATTGTCCTTCAGGCTTGACTTTCAATGTATTTAGGAGAGGAGGAGCTGGCTTAGAGGTTAAGTGATCAGCCTTTGAGAAATTATTCTCTTTCCTTTCCTTTAGGTGAACAAATGGCCATTGTACCTGAACTTTCAGTGTATCTAGGAGAGAAACTGGCAGTTCTACCCAAATCTAACCCTAACTGTCCTTCAAGTTGGTCTTTTTTAATGTATCTAAGAGACAAAATTGCCATTCTACCCAAATGTAACCCTGTTCTTCAAGTTGGACTTTCAATGTATCAAGAAGAGCAAATGGCCATTCTACCAAATTCTAACCCTAAATGGCCTTTAAGTTGGGCTTTCTATGTGTCTAGGAGAACATATATCCATTCTACCAAAATCTAACCCTAGCTGGCCTTCAAGTTGGACTTTTTTTTAATGTAACTAAGAGACAAAATGGCCATTCTACTCAAATTTAATCCTGTCCTTCAAGTTGAACTTTCAATGTATCAAGAAGAGCAAATGGCCATTCTACCGAATTCTAACCCTAAATTACCTTCAAGTTGGGCTTTCAATGTATCTAGGAGAACATATATCAATTATACCCAGGCCCGGATTTGTGGAAAGGCCACCTAGGCCCGGGCCTAGGGTGGCAGGATTTTAGGGGGGCGGCAAGGTGCTCAACCACACCCACATTGGTTCAAAAACAATCATTTTTTAAATTTCCCATCCACCAATCCCCATTGCTGCGGTCCAGATTATGAAAATTTGCACGAATTAAGGGGAGGGGACAGGGGCGACAAACGGTAGTGGGCCTAGGGGCGCCCACTTTGTAAATCCGGCACTGATTATACCCAAATCTAAGCCTAACTAGCCTTCAAATTGGGCCTTTAATTTATCTAGGAGGGTAAATGAACATTCTTCTACCCCCTGCCACTGCTCCAAGCCCCCCCCCACACACACAGTTCAAGACTCTAAAAAGAAATTTTTTTTATTATTATTCTAGTCAAACCTGGTTCTTTTATAATTCTGTTTTGTTTTGTAAAATTCAGTGAGTTAACTTTAAAGAGAAATGTATTTATTCATCCATTCAAACATGATTGTTTTAAAAAAATTTTTAGGAAGTTTTGTATTTCAGAACATTCAAGATTTTGAAAATTTTACAGAACACGAAAGACAACATAAAATCCTGAAGTATTTGATGATATGTACAAAAAATACAACATTCTTACTCCTCCCCTAACTTAAAAGATTAGTAAATTACAGGCACCGAATCCTGCGCCCAAATAAAATAAAAACCGTTGATGTTATTGTGTCCAGTGCTAAAGGAACAAAGACGTGTGAGCCTTATTTAGCCTCTCTTAAAGGAGACCAGAACTATTTGGTGTGTGGCTCATACAATGTTTTAACTCCCAGTGACCCCCAACAGAGAGGACATGGTTAAAAGTATGATATAATATAGGGATCCCGAACTTTTTATACCTGTGAGCCACATTTAAATGTAAAAAGAGTTGGGCTACAACATACACATGAAATAAGTTCTTGGAGGTACCAAATAAGGGCTGTGATTGGCTATTGGTGGCCCATATATGGTCTGGCAGCCTTCAGGAGACTCTGTTTGGCAGATTTTTTGTGTGATTTTTATACAATCAAAACTTGCCTGGAATTGAAAAATAATCATCTGCTTTGAGACCACTGGGTGCAACATCCAAGGGGTTGGTGGTTACTGATATAATGTATGGGTCTTCGGAGCAGTGTATATCAGACTAAACTGATTCACTCTTCCATGCCATTCCTTTATTTATTAATTTCTCTTGCTACTGTTATCCAACGTTTAACAGTCCAACTTCTTAAGTAGACAAAATGCAGAGAAGGCTTCATAGTTAAAAAAAAAAAAAAAAAAAAAAAAAAAGTATTTATACACAAACAAAAACCATAGAAAACCCTAATCTTCAAATAATTCCATACTGTGCAAGTTCGTGCAGCTCAAGATGGCTATACGCTTCCCACGGGCAAATGATGGTGATGTCTGAAACAATAAAGAGATCTTGTTATGGAAATATTTTCTGCAGAACACTAGATGGCAGCATCGTTTTAATGCCCCTCCTGGTGTATTCTTGTGTAGATTAGGGTTCTGTCTCTGATTTTTGAGACTCCAGAATTGCTTTCCAATATCCTTTCTCTACTTTTGGATAAAAATCTCAATTAAAACCACAACGGTCTTCTAAAACAATTATCATTTCATCGTTGTTTGCTCATTTCTTCGATTTGTAAAGTTGTATGGTGTATTAGTTACCGTTTAAAGTTATAACTTTTTGGCCTAAATATTATTTTAATGAAATAATTTGATATATATATATATATACCTATTAAAGGTTATGCACCTTTCATAATCTCTGTTGAAATAAGTACAGGTATGGGACTGGATTTGCTTCCATTACGTATTAATTATATCTTAGAAGGTACTTTTTTAATTATTACAGAGAAAAAGGAAATCATTTTTAAAAATTTGGATAAAATGGAGTCAATGGGAGACGGCCTTTCCTTAATTCTGAGCTTTCTGGATAACAAGTGTCTGGATAAAGGGTCCCATACCTGAAGTTATATCGTAGAGGTTTGCGGATCATTTCACCTCACCCTGCCCAGATGTTGTACCCAGTTAGAATTTCATAATTGATGGCCATTTACAGTTTAAATAAAATTGCCCGTTTACAAAGGATTGAAAGATTTTGGTGAAACATTTTAGGCGACATAATTGTCAATTTAAATACTTCAATATAGTAGCGTATTACAGATTTTTGAATCACTTGTTTTATCACAGATTTATCAAGGGTCGAATTTCGAAGTTGAAAATACTTCGAAATTCGACCATTGAATTGAATTACTCTGACTTTCGAATATCGAAGTCGAAGTTTGTTTTCATCGAATTTGGCCATTTGCGGTCGAAGTAAAATCGTTGGATCGAACGATTAAAACCTTCGAATCGAACAATTAGAAGGATTTCAGCGATCGATTGAACGATTTTTCTTGGACTTCAAAAAACTTAGAAAACTGCTCTAGAAGGTCCCCATAGGCTAACATAGCACTTCTGCAGGTTTAAATTGGCGAAGTATTGAAGTCGAGGTTTTTTTTAAGAGACAGTACTTCGATTATTGAATGGTCGAAAATTCTAACTATTTTACTTCAAATCGAATTCGAAGTCGTAGTATTCTATTCGATGGTCGAAGTATCCAAAAAATTACGAATTTCACATTTTTTACTTCGAAAATTCCCTCAAATTCACTTTGACCCTTGATAAACTTGCCCCTTAATGTTTTTTGAAACACTGCCTCTGAAGCTTTTCGTATTTTTCTATGAATAAAGTGGGAGCGGGGCTGATTTACAAATTGCACAAGAGCTTTTGCCAATAGCAACCACCAATGTTATGGTTGAAAAATGAAAACAATTTCCCTACGTCTCTTGAGTTTGTCCAGTGTTGTTTTATCCATGGCAGCAGTGCAGAAAAATTGGTATTACATTATAGAATTTGCATTACTATAAATTTAGTGGAGAACAAAAATCAGCTGCACTGAAAAAGTCATAGAAGGGATACATTTCCCTAAATTTTATTTAAAAATATATATATGAATTTGTCTCATTAAATGGGCCCTCCTTTGAATATCTATTTTTATCCGTCAGAGCTTGTTTGAGGACCTTTCCTATTGATTCTCTATTCTGCCTTCCAAGTGCTGCCTGGTTACTACGGTCATTGTAACAGTTAAATTCCAAACCAGAGATTTGCAGAGCACAAAAATTAAATATTTCAAAAACCACAAAACGAAAACTACCCCTATCAAATTTACTGTAAGTTTTAAAAACCTATAAGGTAACGTGCTCCCCAGAACAGTTCTTCCAACAGAAATGGTGTTGCTTCTAAGCTCGATGTAAATGGAAGGCATTTATCCGTCAGAACCAAGCTCACAAAAAAGCTTTGCCGTTGAACAAACCTGTGGAATTCCCGTAGCTGGACCCTGATTGAGCTTCTCGTTGAACATTGGCCAGGTGTGGGTTAATACATGTATAATGTGATTAGTTAAGTAAATCGGCATTAAGTTCTCCTTGTCATCAAATTTCAGTGTCGCCGATTTTCCCTTTCCGAAGAGGAACAATGTCTTGGAAGGTTAAGAAGCTTAACTCAGAGACAACAGGAATCCTCTTAAGCTTTGGGAATTTTGTCAGCAAAAAATAAAACAGTTCCAGTCACGAAGAAAAGAGGCCAATGTGTCCTTTAGAGCTCACATCTTGTATCAATTGGGGTTCCCTTTGTTTACTAAGATATTCTAGACGAGATTATGGATTTGAAATAATTTAAGATTCTTTTATTTTATCGCAGTTGTAGATTTAGGGCATTAAGGTTAAGTTTATATTTTTTGTTCTAACCTTAATTTCTATTTTTTTTTCCCCCCATGACTTGCTAAATGCATGTTTTAATAAGAAGCAGATGTTTCCCTTAAGATTTTTAGTTTAGGCAAAGGAGAACCACTGCACGTTGGTTTCACTGAAATGTGAGGGTTCCTTTAAAAAAAATATTGAGGATGATATGATATTTTTGATTTTGTTCTCTGTAGAGGACGCCACCACCAAGGCAAATAATATGGTTCAGGCTACTAAAACTGCGAGGAGCTCTGTACAGAGATACCAACCTGCGCCTAAGCCGTCCATTCCAGGGATTTCTTCAAATCTAGATTTAAAGGAGAGGAACACAATATGATTTAACACAAGAGATAATTCTGATAATAATACAAAGCTGAGACCTAGATCTGTACCCTCTTAGCCCCAGCAATCGCTTGAGAACCACTCGTTGGCAGTTGCAGTAGCCCATTATCTCCTGTTCAGATACAGGTAGACAGACAGCCTGGTAAGGGCACACGCTAAGATTTGCAGAAATTTAGTCGCCCGCTGATCAAACGTCTCTTCTTCGGGCGACTAATCTCCTCCTTCCCGCTGGCTAGAATCTAAATGGCCAATGGGATGGCACTCAGAGCAGTTCATTTTTCAAAGTCACCCAGAAACTTCGGCCAACTTTAGAAAACGAAGAGCTCCAAGTGTCACCCTACCGGCTCACCTTAGTTTTGATTTTTTTGCATATTATTTTTGGATTAATTTCTTCTTTTTTTAATTTTTTTCTAATCGGGTGTGCTGTCTATTATTTTTATTTTTTTGTAATTCATTTGGAGACTCTTATGGGGAGTCACCGATGGATTAGCACCCTGTAATTTCATTTTAGGGTGTGCGCCTTCTATTTCCATTTTTGTATTTGTTTATTTAGATTCCAGCCAGCGGGAAGGCTTTTTGGAGAGATTAGTCGCCCGAAGAAGAGGCAATTTGTCGCTGGAGGACTAAATCTCCCCAAACCTTAGCATGTGCCCTTACCCAAAAGCCAATAGAACTAACCAATTTCAAGTTCACTTTATGATGATGTTATAGTTGTCAAGAAAGGAAATATTTTGGGTCTAAACAAGAACTTGTTATGGGTCAATCACAATTTTTTTGGTGGAAACATTTCTTTCGCCGACCTCTCAAGCACAGGGCCACCATTATGGACGGTGTCTGCCTGCAAACTGGCAAGGGGACAGATTTACTGTTTTATAATTATACCTTCATCAGGGAGATCAGCTTTCTCTTTGGAGCTAAGTGTAAGTGAAAGAGAAGAATTTCTAGAAGTTTTCCATGCATAACATCTATACCCTTTGTATTGTATCTTATTTGTGTTCATTCATTGATGTAGAATTCCAACAGTTCCTCTACACTTTGAGACCAAACTTTTTGCCTGAATTTCACCCTGCTTACCCAATAACTCCTCTTTTGGGTGGTTTGCTTTTGAATTCCTTTGACCCCCTTTGCTTAAATTTTGGTCCTTTTTTCGTTGTTGGACCTGATCGAGCAGGAGGCTGGGACGACGTTGCACCAAAGTTTTCTGTAGGCACATTTGCTTCCTCTGTGACTTTAACTTGAGTTCCTTTTGATTCTTCACCTAAAACATTCGTTCTGTGCCCCATGGTGACTTCATTTGGTTCTTTGTTCACTTCTTCCACCTTTTCTACATTTTCCTTTTGTACATCATTCTGTTCTTTTGTTTCTTTCTCTGGTGGTTGACTTTCATTTTCAGCTGGGACCTTTTCCTCAACTGTGACCTTCTCTACTGCTTCACCTTTCTTATCTGCCTGGGCTTGTTTTTTGTCTTGTTTTTTCTCTTCAGTTGCACTGATCACTGCTACAGGGGCGGGGGTTGGCGTTTCCACTGGTGTTCTGTTTTCCAAAGGCACAGCTGTTGTAATCCTGTAAAGGAAAAGAAAACCTCAGTAAACATTTGTTTTATTATCACCCTTAAACATCATCTTGAACAACGGTCTCACTAAAAGGATTATTACCATGATTTGGTATTAAGATTAACTCAGAGTTAGATGCTAGCTAGGGATGGATGGTATCTAAGTGGTCTCGAATGTGGGAGAAGCCCATGCAGCTCAAATCATAAGTGCTTCTTTCAGTTTTTGAGATATTTTGTGGTGTTGGGAGGGGAGCAGCTATGGAATTCAAGCACTGCATAAAATGTTCATGTGGTGGTTCCTTAATTATTATGGAGTACCTTCTTTAAGGAAAACATTTATGTATATGAAGCGCAACCCATTGACTGCCAACAGCCTTTGTGTTTTACCTCTCATGGCTGCCCAACTATATTTTAAATTTCCGAACAAGCACGGGGACTGATATTTTTAGGAACCGGTCAGCTGATCAAGGCCTGTAATAGACTACTCTGAATGTGGGAACAACTCCATTAACATTTGTAAAACTATTAGGGAAACCATAAAGGTTTGTTAGCATTGGTATTTCCCTATAATATGCCAAATTCTGCAGGAAACTTTTAGGGTATGCCTATAAATGATGTGTGTGTGTCTAATATGTTTGAATGAACGAAGTGTTGATAAGTTGTGGTCTAAGTAGTCTCAGGAGGAATCTGTAGATACTTATCGATGTCTCCTTTTGAATGGCTCTCTTTTCATCAATCTACCTCCAGCCTTGTTATCTTCGTCTAGGTTGTTTTCCATCTGTAATGGGACACACATGTGTAACAGGTTATTTACTGTCCGATAATCTGCTCTAATCACATAGAATAAGAAATAAAATCTAAGCAGCCTAACAATCTATATTTTATTGTTTGTACTTATAGAAGCAAGGAATTTATCACATGACCAACGGATTCCACTGTGCACCCCCTTGGGGTGATAAAATAAAGTTACAGAAGAATGGAATGACTTACTTCCATTCTCATATGGGGTAAGCAGTCTTTTTTACCCGGTGTTGTATATGGTCTACACAGTCTAAACAGTAACTCAGGCTTTCATCACTGATTTCATCTGGGTCTAATATCTTGGGGCCAAAACCAAAGGCTCCTGATTTTTTATTTTGACTCTTCTAGAGTGAGGATGGCCGACCAAGCTAGAAGTGTCAGGGATGGTAGCTAGCAGATCAATGAAGAATGTGCTCCTGTTAACATAGTAGAAGGACGAGACCTGTATTGTATGGGTCACAAATACAGTATGTGGACTATATCAGAAGGACTTTCAAATATTATTTAGGTTCAGCTTCTCCTCATAAGCTCCAATATTTGGTCTCATGGATAACTCTTAGAGTTCCGGGCAAGTAAGAGCCATACAGTATATGCCCAAATTTCACACTAAATGACTTAAGGCTTCCCCCACCCACTGGTTTGGACCATCCACATTTTAATAACCACTAACTTAGAGATTGATATAAACAGTGAACTATTATGAAGTGCTGCGCAATCTTGGTTACAACTCATGTATTATTCATGTTCCTGTTAATTTTATTTCTGTATGTTTTACTGTTCATGACCGATCATGAAACAAAACCGTGTGCAGTGGTTAGCATTGCTGTCTTGCAGAACTTGGGTTAGAAGTTCAATTCCAGCCAGGGCATCATCTGTAAAAAGTTTTCACTGTGTTTGTGTGGCTTCCCACCATGTTCTCTGGTTTCCTACGAACATACTCCAAACACATTATTTGGCTCCTGCTGAAGTTGCCAACGGTGTCTGTGTCATAGAGGCCAGGAACAGGGACTGATGTACAATCTCTGTAATCTCTGATAAAATATAATAACAATAACTGGCAGGCACACCATTGTCCATATATTCAGTGGAGATTCAAAACTGACAGTACTGCAGGGCAGAAGGCTTCACTTCTACAGCTGAATGTCTTCATATTGTTACAAAAGTTGGAAAACAAAAGGATTTAAAAGATTTAAAGAGGTTTGTCCCATAAGGTGAGTATTAGACATAAGTCGGCTGCGGGTGACTGTAAATGACCCGAGGTGAACATATGGTAGAAAGGCATTAAGAGATCTATATCTATTTATGTTTCATATAGCTCTATCATTATGTAGCACACTGCATATACACCTACTATGGACTCATGTGACTGTCTGACGTCATTAATAAATCAAGTACATTTCACATCCCCCTCAAAGTGGAACACAGTGTCAGTGGCCTCAAATTATCAACCGCTGGATTGGCAGAGAGTTGAGCCACTAACAAAGAACACACACTCTTTGCCAAGAGACTGCATATTCATGATTAAGGGAGGACTTTATCCTCAAAAAGCATTGCACCTTCTAGTCACATTGGCCATGTTTAATAATAAAAGGCGAAGCATTTACTTCAGACTGTGCATGAGGTTCCTACTTTTTAATTACTCAAAGAGCCTCCATTTATCACCAGTTGCTTGGGTTTTGTTAGAATATATAGGCCATTAATTGTTAAGACGTTACAATTACGATCTTTCCTGGAAAAAATCTTTCCAGTAAAAAATTGTTGAGTTCAATACACACGTGAAGAGCTGAATCGTCTGATATACAGTTAGAAACAATAGAATTCTACCCGAATCTGATGACTCAGCACTAACAATGACTGATGTTCGGTTGCCTTCAAAGGCGTCCAATTAAAATTTTCTGGCCACCCCAATCGTTGAGCCATCTGATATCAAGTCTTCTGCCGATATTGGTCGGATCGTCTCCCACCATAAACGCACCGAATATTGTATGAAAATTATGGCCACCTTTAGACAACCAGGGCTGACCCATCCGCGAAAAACTTCAATAGCAAAGGCTACACCAAAATTAAATCTAACCCTGGTCTTATTTTCTCTCCATTACTCTAAACTCTTGCGATTAGGGATTTAGTCTCTTATGGGTTTTTTTTTACCAGAATGAAAAATGTGTCCATATTAACCTTACTGTCTGCTTCATTGTTATAAATTCTAAATAGTCTTAAATGTTCCTCATTATTAAAGCAATTTCCTTCAAGTCTTTCAGCTTTTATAGTAAATGCCACTTTCCATCATTATAATCCTTCACTTTTATGCGCCGCTCATTAATCAGATAAATTATTTTACCCTTTGGGTTCAATCTGAATTGCTAAGTGAGTCTATAAATCCATGGACATTAATTTCATGTCATAGATGCACAATCCTTATTTCCATATTTTACCAACCTACTTAGTGAGATGAAACAATAACATTTAACCACCATCATTATGATCATATAATGAAGCCGCATTTTGAATAATTGGATACGAATAATGGTAATTTTGTAACATTTTCCATACTGGCATTGTTTTTTTTATATAAATTGAATGATTCCTCTGGATTAGGCTGAAATGAATTCCTCCAATAAGTAAGAAGTAAAATATAAAGATCTATACTCTTGTGGATAAATGTTTTCAAAAATCTATTTCTTCTATTATCTATTTCTTGAAAACATCATCAACGTATCGGGGCTATTCTCAGACCATTATCAAAATCCTGATAAAAGTCAGATAATCAGACTGAAATTTGAAATTTGATTTTGTGCAATAAAATTTAAAAAATCTTTGGCATGCCATAGAGGTCAATAAAGGTAAGTACAGTATAAACTCTCCTATTCCCAAAAACAGCCACAATTTACACTTACAAAAAAATGCAAACTGAAGTGTACAAAATATTAAATATCCGTTATCAATCTCTAACTATGTACACCTTGAATCTACATATATATCTATCATCTGTCTGTATTTTAACATTATGCAAATTCTAAAATACATCTATTCTCCCTTTGTTTAAAATAAATTCTTAATTCTTTCAAATAAAAAAGTGTTAATATTTTTAAAAATAAATTCTTTTTTTAACATTTTTTTCTGTGGATGAGTATTGTAAATAAGTTCTGAACATTACTGTAAATAATTAAAGTGCTAAGAATTGTTAATTGACTGGCACGGGAGACGTAGAAGGCACAACGTGATACTTACTATTGTTATATGTGCACTGCTTCTCCTGTGTAGCCTTGTGTGTAGTTACGTTACCTGTCAGTAAATACCAGAAGCATCTATTAAGCAGGGTGCCAGGCAGCGGAGCATATTAATAGAGGCTTAGAGTTGTCTGGTGACATCACCACCAGAAACACGTTCGAGTCTGGAGCTCACATGCAATGCAGATTGATATAAACTGAGTATTTATAAATACATTACTGTGTTTTTTCTATAAATTATATTGTGAATAGTGATGGGCGAATTTATTCTCCAGGCGCGAATTTGTGGTGAATTCTCTTGATTCACCACCGGCGAATGAATTCGCGAAACCACCGCAAAAAAATTCGCCGGCGTAAAAAAAAAAGTGCATTTTTTTGGATAATGGTGCAATTTCGTCTAAAACGGATGCTGGCATCAAAAAATAGACGCCAGCACCGTTTCGCTAATTTTTCGTTGTTCCGTGAATTTCACAGGAAATTCTCAAATTTTTCGGTGAAGCGAATCGCCCCAAATTCGCCCATCACTAATTGTGAACAGAAAAAACGGATCTATTTGACGAGGATCTGGCAAAAAAGAAATTGTCACCTTAATTTCCACTAGGGAAGTTGATTCATTTTTCTGTACACAAATTTATAGCAATATCTAGTACCAAGATTTATTATTACCAAGATGTAATATTCTGGATAATCAATCCCATGTCGGTATTTATAGAATTAAATAAAAACGACCCTGAAGTGCTGGGGTCCTACGTTTTCCTCCAGATACAACCATTTCCTCCCACACTTCAAATACACAAAGGCAAGTGACTTGGCTCCTAAAAGATTGTAAGTTCCACTGGGGCAGGGGCTGATGGGAATGATGTATAGTAAAACACTGCGGAATATAATAAAGGATAATAATCGAACTATACAAGGCCTTAATAGGATTTGGGCAGGAAATTTGTGCTTTGTTTGTCGAGAGGCTAAAGACTCTTGACAATGGCAGGGGGGTGTTAATAAGCAGCACCTTCCTGATAAATGTATAATACACAAAAGCCACAAATATCCTGTAAATGATATCCTTATAAACGTTGACTAGTGATGTCATCAGTTATAAACGGTGAGTAGTGATGTCATTTTTGTCACATGACTCACTAAAACTTGTGTATTATAATAAATAAAGTGTCCCTTGTTGGAAAATATGAGGATATTAGAAGTTACCTTGGAGTTCCATGTCCTGTATAAAAGCACTCGGCCTTCGGCCTCTTGTTTTTATATGGTCATGGAACTGCTCGGTGACATAATATGCTTATATTTAACAATAGGGACTACTTTATTCACTATTCACTATATATATACGGTATGTAAAACTGCTGTTACAGGGCATTAGCTGCATGTGGGGATTAGTCTCAGCCATACGGGCAAAATCACCTGAGTAAGCACCTTGTTAATCCGTGACATCAGAGAACAGGTAAAACAGAGCACGTGACAGTGGAGCCAATGGAAGCAAAGGCTGGATTTAGAATTCTATACCTGAACTCTGTAAATCCCTTGGAGGGCCAAACTAGGTCAAACTTCAAGTCAGTGTTGGCCAATAGGTATCTCTTGTCCCCGCATGGTAAAACACTGAAAAAAGGGGGGCACGGGACACAAAATATGTGAATCTAGAGCCGGATTTACCTAACAGGCCCCCCTAGGCCAGCTGTCATTCGTTGCCGCCCCCTCCCCCTTTTATTAGTTCAATTTTTCATCATTAGGACCACAGCAAAGGGTATTGGTGCCCAGGAAACTATTGTGTCTCCTGCACATCCCCAGTGTTTCTGAACAAATGTGGGAGTGGTTGGGTGGCATGGCACCCCCTAAAATTCTGCCACCCTAGGCCCGGGACTTGGTGGCCTCTCCACAAATCCTGGCCTGTGTGGATCACTCCCCATGTAGAAGAGATGGTCCAAGTGCACCAGCCCCTCAGCTTAGGGAGCAAAATACAAAAAGAGGGGTATCAGGCACTCAGAATCCACAAGGGCCACCAAAAAAAATGTTTAAAGTAGCGATGCACCGAATCCAATTTTTTGGATTCAGCTGAACCCCCGAATCCTTTGTGAAAGATTCCGAACTGCATATGCAAATCAGCGAGGGGGAGGGAAAAATAGTTCCATGTTTTGTGATGAAAAGTCACATGATTTTAAGGATTTGGATTCAGTTCGGCCAGGCTCAAGGATTCGGCCGAATCCAAATCCTGCTGAAAAAAGGCAGAATACCGAACCGAATCCTGGATTCAGTGCATCCCTAGAATCCATTTCACGAAAAATTTGCCTGAATACCAAACCGAATCCAAATCCTAATTTGCATATGCAAATTAGGGGTGGGAAGGGGAAAACATTTTTTACTTCCTTGTTTCATGACAAAAAGTCACGTGATTTCCCTCCCCGTCCCTAATTTACATATGCAAATTTGGATTCGGTTCGGCCGGGCAGAAGGATTTTTGTCAGCTTGAGAACTTTATAGTTGGGGGTTCAATGCAGAGAGTTCTAGGAAAGACGTCTTTTTTTAACCCTTTAAAAGGTGGCAAGATGGCCACCAACTATTAGGCAGAACAAAAGAAAATTAGACAAGGAAAATTTGAATTGGGAAAGTCACTCGTTAAATTTAAAATTTCATCCTTTATACACTGTCTATCTCATCATAAAGAAATGTAACCATTTCAGCTTAATGTTATAGTATCAAAGGCACAGGAGCGTCTTCATCTGGGATTCTGGTCTGGCTCTGACGCAGGCTGTAATGCTAAGTGAGCTGTGAGGATTTGGCTGCTTGTGCCAGTGAATCGGAGGGAAGGGGGAAGACCCCAGACATGTTCCAGTGTGTCCTTGATTTCTTTTATGGGTCAGATATGTCCCTTGCAAGGACCGAAATACAGCAAAGTGCTTCCATAAATGCAGATAATTAAGGGGAAATATTCCAAACATGCTTTTATAATGCAGGATGAGTAGGAGGATGTCTGTGTGATTGGTCTGCTATGGATAGTGAGTCTGGTTAAGCAGGGGTGTCGCCCAACCTGGGCTCTGGGACCTAACCGGGCCCTCTATGGTGCAAAATAATGTGACTTTTAACTACAAACAGAGACCTGGAATGACTATCAGATAGAAGGGCAGCGTTTTACAAAGATTCTACATTGGGCCCTACTCCATGGAGCTTACAGACGAAAGTCCCTATCGCATATCTGTATTACAATAGCAACATTCATAGGCGGATTTTCATTAAGGCTTGGGGAGACTTAGCCTGTTTGCCTAAAAAATGTAAAGAAAAATTCAAAGAATAAAAAATGAAAATCCTCTGTTTGACCAATGTGTCTATTTGAGCTTGTCTGGGGGAGGGGCAAGGGGTGCTAATCCTCCACTTGCTTGTCTGGTATGTGGGGATTATTTCATACTTACATTGTACAAAAAATAAATAAAAAGACCACGCCCCGCCCCTGACATCATCCACCCGCACCTGACATCACTTGCCACTCCCCTGATGTCATCCGCCCCTCTCCTGACCCTGCCAGTTTTCTGCCCCAGCAAAGGTGGCAACCCTAGCGAGGGGCGGGGCTTTGTGGCTGGGATGGCGGGTCCCTAGTTGGACGCTGGCTGGGGTAACAGACCTTGGGGGGTGACGGGGGCCCTGATTAGGGTTGCCACCTTTTAATAAACTTTTAACTGGCCGGTGGCGGGAACAAAGGGGCGGGTCATGGTGGCAAATGGGGTGGAGCGTGATGACAAAGGGGTGGAGCCACTGTACGCGATTGGATGGGGCGGGTCATGACATCAAAGGGGGCGGAGCCGGAGAAAAGGCAAGTTTTTACCAGACTGGGGGCAGGCCATGGGCTTTTGTTAGGTGTATTATAAATTTACCGGCTGGTTAATTTGTAATACTGGCCCCGGCCTTGGCAGGTGTTTTACCTGCTAGTCTTGTAAAATAGTGGCCGGATGGCAACCCTAGCCCTGATGTGGCAGCCCTGGCAGGCCCAGAACCCCCCCCAGTCCCATGCCGCCGAACACAGGAATTCCTCGGGTACAGAACCTGCATCAGTGTCTTCTAATAAATACTGGCAACGTTGCTTTCCTCTGTGTTTTATACAAATATATTTCATGTTTGTACAAATCTCTTGTTACAAGCGATTTACTTGCAGCTCCACCTCCATACACTTACCCCCTATAATTTGTAGACTACCTGTATATCAGAGAAAACCAAGAAATGTGAGGCCCTCCAAAAAAATCATTGAAAAGTTTATAAAAATACAAAAAATGTTTATTAGGACATAGCGAATGGAGACCTAACGCGTTTCGTGCCTATTACTCATATGAGTTAGTGCCACACAAAATGCGTTAGGTCTCCATTCACTATGTCCTAATAAATTCTTTTTTTATATTTTTATAAACTTTTCAATGATTTTTTTGGAGGGACTCACATTTATTGGTTTTCTTATGGATATGCGCCCCTGGGGATGGGGTGAACTGTGAGTAAATCCGTCTTCCCAGATTTCAATTTGTTTATAAATATTATTGATCTCCTATTTACTGTGTTAGTGTTCACACTGGATCCAGGCAACGACCCTTTTTTGCTCTTGTTTATTCAGTAACTGTATATCAAACCCCATGAAATAATCACATTCTATATGTAGCACTACAAGACAATTGCGCAGCCTATACCGATATCAACTGATAGATCCTGCAGACTGTGCTGGTTTCTATGCCACCGAGTTGCACTGAATCCTTTAGAACTTGGGTAAGATAACTTTTAGCATGCTATAGAATGGCTGGTGTTCTTAGCTTTTTTTGCAATTGGTCTTCAATTTTAATTTTTTTTTTTGAATTCTCAATTATTTGACTCTTTCCAGCTTTCAAATGGGGGTCACTGACCCCAGAAGCCAAAAAATATTGCTTTGCAAGGCTACAATTGTATTATGATTGTTACATTTTATGACTTGTCTTTCTTTTCAGGTCTATCTTCTTCATATTCCAATCTCTCACTCACACCATTGCTTGTTGCTTGGGTAATTTGGACCCTAGCAACCAGATAGCTGCTGAAATGTCCAAACTGGAGATCTGCTGAACAATTAAAAAAAAACAACCCACACATAATAAAAAAATGAAGACCAATTGCAAATGATCTCAAGATTTTACCAGTGGCGGAACTACCAGGGGAGCAAAGGGTGCAATTGCGCCAGGGCCCGCACCCCCTCAGGACCCCCCGGCAGCTTTCGCACTGCTGATTTCTGGCCGCATCGGCCGATTTCGGGTAAAAAAAAATCTGGTACGGAGGGGGGCGGGGCCCGGCAGCACGTCCCGCACCAGGGCCCGCCCCCCTCCAGTTACGTTACTGGATTTTACTCTCATAACGATTCTTAAAGTTTATTTAAAGATGAACAAACCCTTTAATTGCTAGATTTTCCCAGGAAAGTCACATTTTTGCCGCTACAAAATAATCATTCCTATTTGGAAATGGTTTTCAGATGTCCGTGCGTTTGAGGGAAACGGAAATTTCTAAAAAGAAAAACGAAAAATGTAAAATTCTACAAAAAAAATAGTTTAAATTGCCTGTCGAGGCCCTTGGCCTTTTAATCCAGGGTCATTTAATTGCTGCAGGAATGTTGTTCCCCAACACTATAAGAAATTTCCCAGCAGCCTTTTCCTGCCGTGGGTAAATACAAGAAACTGAGAATATTCCAGAATGATCCAGGGTCTCCTATACCAACCTGAATAACCAAGTCAGCATCTCGTGCATTAATATCCTCCAATCACCGCTGCCTCCGGTGAACTACAACTCCCAGTAATGGCAGTTTGGGGTCTCAGGAATAAACGGTGTTGGTTTCATCTATAGAATGTTCTAGTGGAACTATAAGTGCAGTTATACAGAGCAGGGAATGAGCAATAGACACAGGGCATAGACCCATTGCTCCAGTGTGTGTGCCACATGCATGTCACTAAATAAAGGCACCATTGGGTGTTGGAATAGAATTTGGGGGTGATCAAAGTGCTGTGGATGTTGGGGTTCTCTCCCCTTCCTGCTGCTGCTCCTGGAGTCTGTGGTGGGGCTCTTGGGCTGTACACAATGGATCCCGGGGGCAGGACTCGCTTCCCAGAGGATTTTCATGGCTGCAGCAAAAAGAAAAACATCAGCTCAGAACCAAGATCTGTGAAGTCAAAACTGTTACTAACGAACAGACGGAGAAGGAGCGGAGAGAATACGGGGGCACAATCATGGAGACCACACATCCAAGGGGCTTTTAGTGAGGGCCAGGAGGATATAGTGCCGGATAAAAGTCTCATTTGATGTTAAATATCAATGTGTGAAAATCTATGTTCTTGTTAATTACTGGAAGTTACATATAAACACATTAGTCATTGCCAGGTATTGCGCAGTCAGTAATGTCCACTAGGTGGCGATAGTGTCCATGGCATCTATTTATCTATCTACTGTATCTGTCTAACTGTCTGTCTGTCTATCTACTGTCATTATCTTTCTGTTTGTCTCTCTGTCAGTCTTTTTGCCTGGCTAATCTGCTAATTGTGTTTGGTTTGGAGAACACCCCTTTAGGGCAGAGACACACGTGGAGATTCGGGGTGATTAGTTTCTCTCTCCTCTTCTAGGGGTAGGCTAAGAGTGAATTTACATTGTAGCTGGTGTGAAGGCAGTTCGGGAGATTAATCGCCCCAAAAAGAGGAGATTTGTCACCGGACGACTAATCCCCCCGAATGTGACCGTTTATTTCTGCCCTAAAGGTGTGGTTCTCCTTTAAGTTAACATTTAGTATGTTATAGAATGGCAAATTCTATGTAACTTTTCAATTGGTCTTCATTATTTCTTTATAGTGTTTGTAATTATTACTTTTTTTTCTGACTATTTCCAGCTTTCAAATGGGAGTCACTGACCCCATCTAAAAAAACAAATGCTCTGTAATGCAACAAATGTATTGTTATTGCTAATTTGTATTATTCATCTATTCAGGCCTCTCCTATTCGTATTCCAGTCTCTTATTTAAATCAGTGCATGGTTGCTAGGGTAGTGTGGATCCTAGTAACCAGATTGCTGAAATTGCAAACCGGAGAGCTGCTGAATAAAAAGCTAAATAATGGAAAAACCACAAATAATAAATAGGGATGCACCGAATCCAGGATTTGGTTTGGGATTCGGGCTTTTTCAGCAGGATTCTGATTCAGCCGAATCCTTCTGCCAGGCTGAACCGAATCCTTATTTGCATATGCAAATTAGGGGTGGGGAGGGAAATCGTGTGACTTTTTGTCACATAACTAGGAGGTAAAAAATCTTTTCCCCTTCCCACCCCTAATTTGCATATGCAAATTAGGATTCAGGTTCGGTATTTGGCCGAATCTTTCGCGAAGGATTCGGGGGTTCGGCCGAATCCAAAATAGTGGATTCAGTGCATTCCTAAAAATGAAAAATTAAAACCAATTGCAAGTTGTCAAAATCTCCCTCTCTACATCATACTAAAAGTTAACTCAAAGGTGAACAACCCCTTTAGCTACATATCTATCTAGTATATGCCTTTCTTCCCCATTAATCCAAGAGACCAAACCTGGTTGTTAATACAATAAGAATTAAAGGAGAACTAAAGCCTAACTAAAGAAGTATCTAGAAATGTTGTACTTGATGTTTTGTGCTTCTGTACCAGCCCAAAGCAACCACAGCCCTTTAGCAGTAAAGATCTGTGTCTCCAAAGATGCCCCAGTAGCTCCCCATCTTCTTTTCTGCTGATTCACTGCACATGCTCTGTGCTGCTGTCACTTACTGAGCTTAGGGACCCACTCACAATATACAGTACACATAGAATAGAAATGTCACAATATAAGGCTGATTAGTAATTAATACAGATAATTACTACATGGCAGCACAGAAACCAGTGCAATTAGCATCAGCATTTAATAATCAGCAAACCTGTAGCATCAGCTTATATTACAGCCAGGGAAGCTCATTTTCTGCTGGATAATTAGTGACGAGCCCTAAGCTTAGCTTCTCAACAGCCAATCAGAGCCCACTGAGCATGTGAGTGTCACAGACACACAAAAGATGCCTAATAAGATCCAAGATGGAGAGCTGCTGGGAAGGCCTGGATTGTTATTTATAAAGGGCTGCTGAAGCTCTGGGCTGGTACAGTATATTCAGTATATAAAATACAGCTTTTCTAGCCATTTGGATTTTTTGGCTTTAGCTCATACAGAAAAGCAAAGTCTCAGGGGTGTAACTACAGAGGAATCAGACCTGTGGCTGCAGGGGGGCCCCGGAGGTATAGGGGCCCATGAGGCCCTAATTCATATAAAATTGCTTTAATGTTTTTATTTCATGTATTTTTCTTTGCTCTTATGTCATTTTGGCATTTTTTAATTAGTTTGTTCCTGAAGATCATTAATTGTTACTATAATTGTATACTTCTACATTCCATATTTGGTATATCTATGCTCCATTATTGACTTGTTTATGAAAAATAATAAACACATTTTAAAAATGAAATGAGAATTCTGGGAATTCATCAATATGTTTTGATCTAATAGACATTTTTTTTCCGTTCCAAATGAATAACAAGGATTTAGTGGGCTCAGCGGTGAAATTCAGCATTCTGTATCCATCCCAGCCTTTGGTGCATTCTAGAACTCCCGCACCTTCTGCGGATCATTAGGAAGAACTCCCCAGCCTGTG
The DNA here is from genome assembly GCF_017654675.1 of Xenopus laevis. NCBI lineage: Eukaryota > Metazoa > Chordata > Amphibia > Anura > Pipidae > Xenopus > Xenopus laevis. The sequence continues at coordinate 107,073,997 of NC_054388.1, read as the reverse complement.
CTATTGCAGCAGATCCCCACATGATGGCGCCATTGTCACCAAGTAATTGACTAATGGATCAGAGGGCAGGAGTTTGGCTGCTCTGGTTTAATTGTAAAATCTGAATATATTACATATTTTCATTCAATCATACAACGGCCTGAACCCCAAGCAAAGTCTGTCGCCGTGGGGTGTTATATAATCAATATATAATCAATATATAATCAATACACCACCCTTGTATAATAGACAAATAGAGATATATCCACCCAAAGATCCATAAATACTATTAATAGGGAGGAAATGCCGTTTCCTGACTGAGACGTTATATCGTTTTTCTAAGCAGGATCACGGATCTCCTTTTATCTTTAAAAGCCGCCCGGAGGCTCAGTGTTATACGCAGAAAAGTGCTCATCTGGCAGAAGGCGTTTATTCTGTACAAATGAAAGAAGCTCTGGGTCCCTTGGGCAGTGAATTTAAGATCAGCGAGAGGGCTTGTTAAAAGGCCTGGATATATATATATATATCTGTATCAGCAGGGGCAGAGTGCAGCTTTCCCATTATGAAAGGGAAGGAAACATTTAAGAGGTGGCAGCCAAGATCAGGGCATGACTTCATGGCATTGTATAAATATAAAATCCTCTTGACTGCGAAATTGGGTCACACAAATAAAATTATTTATTATAAGGATATTAGAAGTCACTGAGGGGTTGTTCTGTGATCATATAAAGACACAAGGCTGCAGGCTGAGTTATACAGGGAACTCTGAGTATCACTCATGTATTATAAGGGATAATGTACCCCCTACTGTAAATGATAAGGATATTAGAAGTCCCTGAGGGGTTGTTCTGTGACCATATAAAGGCACAAGGCTACAGGCTGAGTTATACAGGGAACTCTGAGTATCACTCATGTATTATAAGGGATAATGTACCCCCTACTGTAAATGATAAGGATATTAGAAGTCCCTGAGGGGTTGTTCTGTGACCATATAAAGGCACAAGGCTACAGGCTGAGTTATACAGGGAACTCTGAGTATCACTCATGTATTATAAGGGATAATGTACCCCCTACTGTAAATGATAAGGATATTAGAAGTTACTGAGGGGTTCTGTGACCATATAAAGGCACAAGGCTGCAGGCTGAGTTATACAGGGAACTCTGAGTATCACTCATGTATTATAAGGGATAATGTACCCCCTACTGTAAATGATAAGGATATTAGAAGTCACTGAGGGGTTGTTCTGTGACCATATAAAGGCACAAGGCTGCAGGCTGAGTTATACAGGGAACTCTGAGTATCACTCATGTATTATAAGGGATAATGTACCCCCTACTGTAAATGATAAGGATATTAGAAGTCACTGAGGGGTTGTTCTGTGACCATATAAAGGCACAAGGCTGCAGGCTGAGTTATACAGGGAACTCTGAGTATCACTCATGTATTATAAGGGATAATGTACCCCCTACTGTAAATGATAAGGATATTAGAAGTCACTGAGGGGTTCTGTGACCATATAAAGGCACAAGGCTGCAGGCTGAGTTATACAGGGAACTCTGAGTATCACTCATGTATTATAAGGGATAATGTACCCCCTACTGTAAATGATAAGGATATTAGAAGTCACTGAGGGGTTGTTCTGTGACCATATAAAGACACAAGGCTGCAGGCTGAGTTATACAGGGAACTCTGAGTATCACTCATGTATTATAAGGGATAATGTACCCCCTACTGTAAATGAAAAAGATATTAGAAGTCACGCAGGGTTTTGTCTTAAAGCAACACTGTTGGGGCAGGGGCACACGGACAAAATCGGGGAAATTTAGTCGCCTGGTGACTAATCGCCTCTTCTTTGGGGGCGACAATCTCCCTGCTAAAATGAAAAATCGCCTGCACCAATGCACTCGCGGCGCTTCAATTTCTGAAGTCGATTCCACGTGAGGCAACTTAGGGCGACTTTGGAAATTGAAGCACCGCAAGTGCCATTGCGCTGGTGTTTTCTCATTATAGCAGGGCGAAGGCAATTCAGGGAGATTGTTGCCCCCGAAGAAGAGGCGATTAGTCACCAGGCGACTAAATCTCCCCGAATCTGTCTGTGTGCCCCTGCCCTTGATTAGCAACAACTGCAACAACAATAAGCAAATGTTACTGTAAATACATAGGTCATTAGACAGACATATATCAGTAAGAGCCTCTCATTAGTGGAGGAACATCAAAAGCTGTGGATAAGGAATGTTGTGTGAGGAAAAGGCCAAGGAGAGCAGAAGACAAACCATAAAGACAACAGCAAAGGATGGTGGGTATCCTAAATACAGAAACAGGAGGGAATAACACAAAGAAACATTTCAGGCAAACAGAACTACTACTACTTTTCTATTTATAGTTGAACACTGAACCCATCACCATTAATTCTGAATAGTGTGAAACCTGGCCTTTAGTATATCCTGAATATATAGAGCCGTGATAATGATATGAAGACATGATCAGGCAGAGAACCTCTCAGACTTTGCGGTAGGAGTCGGGAAGGTGAAGATGGGTGGGGCTTCCAGGCAAAGGGAGGAGTAAGGCTGGAGTTCTTCAGGGCAGGTAGGTAGGGTTGCTTCAGGCAGCGCAGCCAGAGGATTACTTAAGTGACCAAGCTGTACGAAATGAAGCAGATAAAGAAATTAATTCACTGATAAAAATATTGGGAACAATCACAATTCTGTTTCTTTTTTTAAAAATGGAAGTATTAGTACCCTAGTCTGGTTAACAGACAAAATAACCACACAATTTAGTCATCTTCCACACTCTGTGATCAGGGTCGGACTGGGGGCCCAGGGCTGAGTCCCTTCTTTTGCTGCGACCTGGGCCGGAGAGAAAGAGGGCAGGGCAGCAAAGGCAGGGAGTGGTTATGGGCCGGCAGGTCTCTCAAGAGCTGGGACACACCTTTTCCTGGTGTCCCGTCAGCACAGTCCAACCCTGTCGGGGCTATGTTAAATATATATAATATAGAGAATAACACATAATGATGAGAAGAAACAGAAAAGGAAGGTGTACAAAGGCCTTTAGCTGGATATAGAGGTTGGGAAGCCAGGTCTGGAGTTGGATCAACAGGTTAGGAAGCCAGGCCTACAGCTGGATCTACAGGTTGGGAAGCCAAGCTTGGAGCTGGATCTACAAGTTGGGAAGCCAGGCCTGGAGCTGGATCTACAGGTTGGGCAGCGAGGCCTGGAAATCGATCTACAGGTTGGTAAGCCAGGCCTGGAGATGGATCTACAGGTTGGGAAGCTAGGTCTGGAGCAGGATCTACAGGTTGGGAAGCCAAGCTTGGAGCCTGATCTACAGGTTGGGAAGCCAGGTCTGGAGCTGGATCTACAGGTTGGGAAGCCAAGCGTGGAGCTGGATCTACACGTTGGGAAGCCAATCTTGGAGCTGGATATACAGGTTGGGAAGCCAGGCCTGGAGCTGGATCTACGGGTTGGGAAGTCAAGCTTGGAGCTGGATCTACAGGTTGGGAAGCCAGGTCTGGAGCTGGATCTACAGGTTGGGAAGCCAGGCCTGGAGCTGGATCTACAGGTTGGGAAGCCAGGCCTGGAGCTGGATCCACAGATTGGGAAGCCAGGCCTGGAGCTGGATCTACATTTTGGAAAGCCAGGTCTGGAGCTGGATCTACAGGTTGGGAAGCCAATCTTGGAGCTGGATCTACAGATTGGGAAGCCAGGCCTAGAGTTGGATCTACAGGTTGGAAATGCCAGGTCTGGAGCTGGAACTGGATACATACATAAAGGACAAAAAAAATATGTATTCACTGAGAAATGACAAGATGTTAGACACCCCAATAAATGGAATAACTACTCCTGTTTTCTAACAAGAGCCCCAGCCCAAGGAACAAACCTGGTGTGTGTGCCTTGTATATGGCACGCTTCAGTGTATAGGGCTTTCCTTAAAACCATAAAGAGAGAAACAAGCAAACAGAGAAAGGGCTGGTCCACAAACACAGGAAGGGTAGGGTATCGTAGGTTCTGTCTGAGACTGGGCCAATTTCTGGCACAAATATTATAAAACCCAAAGAGCCTCACCAAACGTTAATATGTAGGATAGATGTCTTATGAAAGGAAGAAGAAACCAAGCAGTAGGGGTAAGAGAAGGAGCGAAATCCCACAGTAGCTTTAGCCTTTACCAAACAGAAGAAAGAATGTGAGGGGCAGAAGGATAAAATGCAGCTGATGAATGGATCCTGTCCATGTATCCAAGCCTACGGATATGTAAACACTGTATTTTGTTGGAAGGACAGAATCAGAACTGAAGCCAACAGATGTTCCTTGGGGGAATCCTCCAGAGAGAGAGATATATATAAATACAAATGTGCCGTGTGAAGGCCCTGGGAATTCTTCCCTTACAAGAGTCCAAAACATGAAAAACAGAATCTTTTGTCAAGATGCCAAATAACAAATAATACATTATACAATCTCTGACATTGCCTTATGTTACCCCGGTATAAGGGAACACCATGTCCTATCACTGGCTTCTCCAACGACACCATGAAGCAAGTGCTATCTCACCATTTATACATCTGCATTGTCAAGGAAGCCCCGGTAGTAGAAAACTAGCTGCTATTTTACAGACCCGACCATAAAATGTTTATTTGGTACCAATGTTATTAATAGGGATAACTTCTGAAAAAAACAGGAAAGTCATTTTTTTCCAGAAATGGTGGAAACCCTAGGTGGGGGGCCTACATAGTAACGGGTGCTATTTGCCTCGCTCATGTATCACTCTGAAAAGAGCCGGCTACTGTGCTGCACCCTATGACCCTAAAATGCAGCGCAGGGGAGTTCCCGGTCTCTATTCAGACACAAAGCCTGCGGGAGCATGCACAATTGGGCCTAGTCAGGAATCGGCTTCAACTGCACATGTGCAAATCGGCTTTGAGACCAGCAGAGATTGCGAGCGGGCAGAAGATGGTGCTCTGGAACTCCACTGCGTAGTTCTACATTTTAGGGTGAGGTTTTTTTCAAGAGCTTCTTTTTGACTAATGCCCAGTGCAGGGAGGGAGAGGGAAGGGGGGGGGGGGGTGATGGCAGGGCTATTGTTACTGAAGGGGAGGGTTTCTTTCTCCTTTAAGGAATATCTGGAGCATTTGCTGCAATGCCATATTCCAAGGATTTTCACAGAGCTCTTCATCTTCTGTTACTTCTCCGCTGCATGCCCCACCTAGTGGCTGAAAGCTGAATTGACTAATATATATTTAAAAAACAGGGTTGCTGTTAATGAAACAGTAACATAATCTAAAATTAAAGTGTTTTAAAGTAATAAAAAAATAATGCAGTGTTGCCCTGCACTGGTAAAACCAATGTGTTTGCTTCAGAAACACTACTATAGTTTATATAAACAAGCTGCTGTGTAGCCATGGGGGCAGCCATTCAAGCACAGGATACACAGTAGATAACAGATAAGTACTACTATAGTTTATATAAACAAGCTGCTGTGTAGCCATGGGGCAGCCATTCAAGCACAGGATACACAGTAGATAACAGATAAGTACTACTATAGTTTATATAAACAAGCTGCTGTGTAGCCATGGGGGCAGCCATTCAAGCACAGGATACACAGTAGATAACAGATAATTACTACTATAGTTTATATAAACAAGCTGCTGTGTAGCCATGGGGACAGCGATTCAAGCACAGGATACACAGTAGGTAACAGATAAGTACTACTATAGTTTATATAAACAAGCTGCTGTGTAGCCAAGGGGGCAGCCATTCAAGCACAGGATACACAGTAGATAACAGATAAGTACTACTATAGTTTATATAAACAAGCTGCTGTGTAGCCATGGGGGCAGCCATTCAAGCACAGGATACACAGTAGATAACAGATAAGTACTACTATAGTTTATATAAACAAGCTGCTGTGTAGCCATGGGGGCAGCCATTCAACCACAGGATACCCAGTAGATAACAGATAAGTACTACTATAGTTTATATAAACAAGCTGCTGTGTAGCCATGGGGACAGCCATTCAAGCACAGGATACACAGTAGGTAACAGATAAGTACTACTATAGTTTATATAAACAAGCTGCTGTGTAGCCATGGGGGCAGCCATTCAAGCACAGGATACACAGTAGATAACAGATAAGTACTACTATAGTTTATATAAACATGCTTCTGTGTAGCCATGGGGGCAGCCATTCAAGCACAGGATACCCAGTAGATAACAGATAAGTACTACTATAGTTTATATAAACAAGCTGCTGTGTAGCCATGGGGGCAGCCATTCAAGCACAGGATACACAGTAGATAACAGATAAGTACTACTATAGTTTATATAAACAAGCTGCTGTGTAGCCATGGGGGCAGCCATTCAAGCACAGGATACACAGTAGATAACAGATAAGTACTACTATAGTTTATATAAACAAGCTGCTGTGTAACACCTTTGGTTTCTCTATTTCAACTTTCTCTATTTTGTGTAGGAAAGAAAATCCAATTACAAAAAATAGTACAAAATTAAGGGGTGAGGGGGGTTTTATGACGGATTCTGAATGGTTTCAGCAGGACTCTCGTCTGTGTGGCAGTTACAGATTTTGGATGTGCAACAGGCAGTTTTACACTGTAATGAAAACGTAATTATACATTAATGAATTCCCAGGCACAGGCTCTCCGTAATGACACTTTACAAGGAATCACTTTCTGCATTAACGGAATGAAAACACAGAATTATGGGGACAATTAATTGCAATTGGAAAGGTCAGGAATGGCTAAGCAGTGGAATGAGGAGGATTCCTTTTAATGGCTATAGCCTTTGAGGCATTCACTATGCGGCTTTGTCTCGGGGTGTGGAAGCTATTACAGTTTGGTAGGACCTCCAGCAATTAAATAATAGACCCCCATGTTTTCGTCTGGCTGCAATTGACTGATTATTTCAGCCACATCTACATAGAGTTGTCTCCATCTCCATTTGTATTTGCCTATAGCCCTCATAATGGCCATATTGAGCTGATATATGGAACATTCTCATCACACCAAGGACCAATATCATTATTTGGCCATACATTGACTACATACACACCCCGTCCATTGCCCATCCCTGAACTTGCACCCCAAATGCAACGGCAACCCCCCTCCACTCACCCTCATGCTGTATTTTATCTTGTTTTTGCCGCAGTTGGGGTGGGTGTAAAGGTGCAGAGGTCAGGACAGGACAAGGTCTGGGCATGCAGGGCCCACAGGGTTTTTTTCCCAGTGTCCCACAGGCCTATTTCAACCCTGTAGGCCACAAATGTATTGGAAATATCAGGCAGTAGTGCTATTTTTTTGTAAGCCCTCTCGTTGTTAAAAGTTCACTATTTACATTCATTGTTACTGTCTGATACTTTATGCAGAGAACAGTTGGGTAGACTATTAAGCAGGGTGGGTCTAGTATAGGGGTGAGCTGTATATGAGGAAGAGAGAGAGATAGACAGGAGTCCTTGAGGGAAGGTACCCACCCCTGCTACATAGGATTGTCACCTGACAATAGTTCACTGGACTACAGTATGCTGGTAAAATAGCAGCCATGGCTTGGGCTAGTATTACAGTTCTGGTGTAAAAAATAACTAAAATAGAATGCAAAGGTAGGATAGATCTGCTCCAGATCTATTCCAATTCTTGTAAAATCTTACCTCCTGCATCCTGATCCCTCTTAATCAGCCTCATGGCTCACCCATTAACATAAGCACTCCACCCCTTTACATCATTGCTCCGCCCCATTACATCACTGCCCCGTCCCTCTTACATCATCTGCCACCCCCAACATGTGCCGCTCCATGGTCTACCCATTAACATAATTGCTCAACCCCATTACCCCAATAATATGCCACTAGTATTCTAGGATTCAAAGGTTGACAACCCTATTGCTACAAGGTCACAATGTTATTTATAGGGATGAAAGATAAAAGACATAGGAAGATCAGGCAACATTTTTACCAACATCTTTAACTATTCTACCTTTGTACACAATGTTATTAATAGGGATGGAAGATGGAAGACCAGGCAACCTTATTCCCAACACCTTAAACCAGGGGTCCCCATCCTTTTTTTACCTATGAGCAATATTCAGATGTAAAAGGAGTTGGGGAGCAACACAAGCATGAAAAATGTTCTTGGGGTGCCAAATAAGGGCTGTGATTGACCATTTAGTAGCCTCTATGAAGACTGGCAGACTAAAGGAGACTCTGTTTGGCAGTACAGCTGTTTTTAGGCAACTAAAACTTGCCTCCGAGTCTGGAATTCAAAAATAAGCGCCTGCTTTGAGGCCTATGGGAGCAACATCCAAGGGCTCAGAGAGCAACATGTTGGGGACCACTGCCTTAAACTATCTTACCTCTACATTCAATTTTAGTTACTGTATATTTTACACCAGAATTGGCCAAGCCATGACCATCCCAATGATGTATAAATCTAGCCCAACAACATTACAAGGGCAGCAGCTTTCCTGCCCCATTTCCCATTGCGTGATGGTGCATGCCTTGCTTATTCTCATTAATTGCAGAACACGCCTAAACATTCAAGGAGATGATGGGAAATCAATGGAAGGATGAAAACACAGGTCACCTGGGAAACTGGTGCAGGGGTGAGTGGTTCCGTTCTTGCCTCTTGCTCTCCCTGGGGCAGTTGGAATGCTGGACTAGGGCTGGAGTGTCGCTGCCGTCTCATGAACGGGAACACCCTGCGAAGAGGAGAGAGAATGAGAAAATAGGAGCAGCCATATTGATTGACTACAGATATGCATTAGACTGGTGCAAGCCTAATAGATTTGCCTATAGTCTCTATGAGCCTGGCACCATGCACTAACGATAAACTAAACATTATTATGAAATAGGAGTTGCTTGAGCTGTAACTCAATAAGAAACTCAAACCCCCCCCCCATTACTTGCTTGTAAGAGTTAATGGCAGAGACGGGTTCATGTGAGAGCGACAGTCAAGAAATAAATATAAACAGGGGAGTCGAGTTTCCGCTGAAATAATCTTCTTCCCAGAAAATTAGAACTAAAGTCAATAATTAGAATTGCACAACAGGATACGAACCGCCTCTACAATGAAATGTTATATTGTTACCCGTGAGCCTTCTCATTACACTTAAATGCAATTCATAAAAACCCTGGAGCAGACAAAAAAAACTCAGCAGAATTTGGGAACAATGGTTTCATCTTAATGGGCAGTATCTAAGAATATACCGTCTTTTGAAACACAACAAAACATAAATAGGGCACAAAATACAGTATCTATATTTTCTTAGGCTATTTACATTATAAATCACCTATTCCTCCTCCTTTGTTTTTTTTCTTTGGCTTACAGATAGGAGGTGTTAATGTGTGCACTACTAATCCAATCAACTACCTTCTCCTCCTATAACTGCTCGCGAGAACTAGAAAGTTGGAAAAGACGTTTTAATATCTGTTTGCCCCATGTAGATCCAGAAAGTAAACAGACAAACTGTAGGACTAGTATAAGGCTTATTTATTCAAGTCATGTTGAACATGGGGGTACACTGCCCTATTAAAGTGATATTGACTAACTCAGTAGGGGTCGGTTGCCGATCCCTCCTCCTAGAGACCGATTTATCAAAGGTCGATTTTAAAATTCATGTGAATTTTTTTAAATTCAAATATACTCACATTTCGACTGGGAGATATTTAAAAAAAAATCAGAATGGCTAATATCCAATCTAATTTTTCCGACCCGAAAATTCAAATATTATTCGATTCGTATTCAATTTGTACGAATTGAATTTTTCTCCGGAAAAAAACTTGAATGTCAGGAAGGCTATTAACATCTCCAAAGGGCTCAACGGACCTCTGCCATTGGCTTGTACATGAACTCTGCTGGTTTTTGGTGTCAAATATTCGAATTGGGACTGTTTCCATGATCGAGGTGTAATAAAACTCACTTTCGAATTTACATTTGAATAGGGGGACTACAACTTGAACATGTGCATTTTGATATTCGAAAATTCGAATTTGAATTCAAATCTGGCCCAGACTGAGACAATTCAGTGAGCAGAACGGAGAAAAGGGAGCCGTGGGAAAGAACAGAACCATCTACACCTTGAGACTCCCCCAGAGCAGCCATCTGGGTACCCATATATACAGTCACATCAGCCCACGGCACCCTGACCAACTCTCTGGTCTCTCTGTAGGCACCATCCAAAGTCAGTGCCATGGCTCTGGTGTTCACTACCTACCTGCTCAAGCCTGTCTTCCCCCTAACCTTTATGGGGGGAGAGCACTGACTACCAATTTGTTTTGTTTGCTTTTATGGGGGAACCCTGGCCACCGGTGTTGCATATTTATATGTGGGCTGCTTTGAATTTTTTGCCAGGGCAGCTTTTTACTCTGTCCTTGAGTCCAAATGTAAACAGTTCTTCGTCCAGCCTATAGGAGGATTATCCAGCCAAGAATGACTGACAGTTCTGACTCTCCAGTGGCCAGCATACTTAGCATGTTGGAGATTCAGAACATGACAACGTGGGCACATACGTGATGATGGTATCCCTTTAAACACAATGCAACTGGTACTCTTCCAAATCTGAACTTCTGGAATTCTTATTGAGTCACTAGCCAACTGGAAGTTTAGGTTGAGCAACAACTAGACGCCCATTTATAAGTAAATAAGACGCATGTGTGTATTGTATTCGCCAAGCATCATAATAGATTCACTGGAATAGGCTACTGACCCTTTCTTGGTTTCCGGAGGTATAAAAGCTTGGCCAAGGAGGTTCTTATACATCTCAGATTTTAGGTACCTCGGATAGGAATCCTGGAAGGCAAAATGGAGGTAATTAAATTGGTGTCAACTGAGCAGAGACATAACTCATGAAAGGTCCCTCATTGATGAGATGTGTAACAGAAGACACCGATACCTACACAGGCTGTTGGCTAATGCACCATTATTTGGTGGTCTAGGGATCTTATAGTAATGAACACAGGAATCATTTATCGTCTGCACATTTAAGGCTGGATAGGAAAAATCTAATTGCATATGAAAGTCAATTTTTTCCTTTAGATGTATAAATATTAATTGCGAAGGAAAGGCACAGCTGCGTGCAACATTCTGGTCACATAAATGCCCTCTATATATTTAGGGTTAATGTAACTGGCACAATTTTTAAGTACAGTATCCTTTCATTTGACTAATAAAAATAGTAAGGTGAAATGAGTTGAAAATATTATTATTTTGCTCTTGCTTTTGTCTCCCAAGAGTCTTTGAAGGTGATAATAACTGCCCTGTGTAATCCTCCATTGCTAACTGCCTGTTGGGTCATAAGCTTTCTTTTCCCCTCCCATAGCCCTGCTGTAGCATTACAATCTACAGGGGATTCATCTAGTTGGGAAAGGAACCTGTGCTAAATCACTGGGAGCAAAGTCAATTGAGAACCTTCGGAAATAGAATTATATAGTTATAGTGGTATTAAAATCACTAAGTGCATTGAATTCAACATGGACTTATGAGTTGTGGGGGTTACCCAGCTGAAGGCACATTTTTTTCTTCACTCAGAAGAGCAGAGAAAGACAAAGAGAAGATGGGGGATTTACTGACGCAAATTACTTGAGTGTTGGGTTTCACAGGCTCATTACTGATGATGATGATGATGATGGAAAAAGTAGTATTATCTGCCACAACTGCCCCTCTACTTTACTTTAACTTATATCCGTATAAAAGGAACATTGTTTGGACTCCTCTCTTATTGTTTCTAGTGCACTTTACGGTCCTGTGTCTCCATTTATGTTGAGTGTTGGGTTTCACAGGATTATTACTGATGATGATGATTATGTAAAAAGTGGTATTATCTGCCACAAACTGCCCCTCTATTTTAATTTACTTTAACTCATATCCATATAAAAGGGACATTGTTTGGATACCTCTCTTATTGTTTATAGTGCACTTTTCAGTCCTGTTTCTCCATTTCTGAGAACCTACCAGTCAACCAACTAGATGCCTCCTTAATCCAAAAATCTACACTCTTGGTAGGAACCTACCTGCAGGATGGGTGTTTTCTGAGGATGTAACGGGAGAGTCATACAAGTTTTTTAATATCCTGTATGGAAGTGCTTAGTGTCCCAAGAGAGAGACAGGGCCTGGTGACCCACTTTATAAGGGCAGTGGTCTAGATCATTCTCTTGGATCCCATTCAGGCAGGCCTGAGAGTAGGTTAGAAGATGATTAATCATAGAGTTTTAGCTCTGCGCTGTCTTATCTTCATTTAATTACTCTAGGAGCAAAAGAGAGTTGGGATAGGTAACCAAAACTGGGTATTCATTTACTGCTGGTTTTCATACACATTGCATTCAGATGCCACCATTGATGTCCTGCTCTGTCAAACTTTAGACTTTGGTCAAGCAGCAATATCTAATCGAGCAAGGAACCATCCACCTGAAATCTCACAATTAAAGTCATGCTGGGCCCCCTTGGGGAAATCTTTGGACCCCTTTTGGTAGTTGCTGAGTGCTGTATGGAATGTTCTGTGAGTGCCCTCGCTGATGAAAAAAAACTCTAAAAAATGTAAAAAATGGAACCCACCTTTTTCATCAGCATGTAGATATGCATCTGGGCATCATCCAGCACATAGCGGTGGGGATTCTTTATCCCTTCTAAAGTCTTTTCCATTGTCTTGCTGTCAATGTTCACCCATCGCGTAGCACCGGGAGCCAAAAACTGCCTGCAATAGGAATTGACATTGTTGCGTTATGTCCAATATCCTTTGAGAAAGTAGAGGGACAAGGGATGGTTTGCAGGTTTACTGTGGGGGTGGGAAGTTCCCTGGAGGTCAGGTCCTGTTGTGGGTACATAGTCTCCAGTCTGACACTGCTAAAGATTGACCAGTGCTAAGCCACCATATCTACGTCAAGATGAACCCCATAAAGTAGTCATGGTGGACATTGGGCCAGAATATGTGCATTGATCAATTTCTTTTTATGTTTATTACAGTCCAGCAGCCAAAGGCACTTTATGTATAGGACTAAGGGAAATAGTGCCATACCCATACCAACCAGCCAACCAACCAGCACTTACAGTAAATACGACATCTGATTCGTTTTTTTAATTTATATTTATTTTTATTTGCAGGTAAAAAAAAAAAAGACAAAGAAAAGAATTGTACACAAACATGGTTATCTGATTCGTTTTTGTAGGGTACAGTATAATAGGATAATGTCAATAAGAATTCCCTAATCCTTACTGATAGACGGACTCCAGCGTTGACGCGACCTTAGCTTGTTCTCCATAACGTAACTCTTCACAGGCCTCCCAAAAACAGAGGTTCTCAGCTGGAATAAATATATATATATAGAATTATGCTCCAGTTGGATCAAAAGGAGAAATAATAATAAATTCGCACACAAAAAAAATGTCTGAAACAAACTAAACAAAAATGACTAAAATATAAACTTTCCCTTTGATATACAGATACAGAATCATACTCTTCATCTAAAACTAAGGTAATATGAGCACAGGATTTTGCAGATAGTGGATAAAAGAAAGCTGGATATTTATAGTCTCAGCAAAAGGGCCCAAATCATTCTGCCTGAGACAAAAGTATTGATTAAACCAAAAACCAGAAATGATGAAGGAGTTCTGGGATCATCAGATAAAAATGGTCTGTTACCGATAGACCATTATGTGAGTTAGAACATAGCCGAGACGACACAGAGACAGGCTCACAGCAGGCCTTTGGGAAATTGGGAACAATAACCTACTTTCCGATACTTTGTAAAAATTCGGAGGGGAAATGTCATTTGTACTGTGATCACTATACACATTACTGCCTGCAATCTTTCTCGGTAGCCCTTAAGGAAAGATTTGTTCTGCTACCTTCAAAGCAAAAAGTAGGTCAGCTAGAACCAAGGGTGGGGACAGTTTATGCTCCTAAAGCTTCTGGTCCAAAGCACCACCACAATATCTGCACCAATGGCTGCATCAGATGCGGACAGAAGCATTTGGAAGTTTAGTGAGATGGGAAGAATATTTATATTTGCCTTAGGTACCCCTGGAACTATAGCAGGGTGACTGTTACCCCAATGTTTCTATATATCTGTAACCTTGTTATGAGCTAAGGGGGCCCAGCCTGAAGGCCAGTTAGGGGGAGATTTGGGGTGAGTGCTTATTTGTGCCTTAGGTACCCCTGGAACTATAGCAGGGTGACACCCCAATGTTTCTATATATCTGTAACCTTGTTATGAGCTAAGGGGGCCCAGTCTGAAGACCAGTTAGGGTGAGATTTGAGGTGAGTGTTTATTTGTGCCCTGGGTACCCCTGGAACTATAGCAGGATGACTGTTACCCCAATGTTTCTATGTTTCTATATATCTGTAACCTTGTTATGAGCTAAGGGGGCCCAGTCTGAGGGTCAGTTAGGGGAGATTTAGGGTGAGTGCTTATTTGTACCCTAGGTACCCCTGGAATTATAGCAGGGTGACTGTTACCCCAATGTTTCTATTAATCTGTAACCTTGTTATGAGCTAAGGGGGCCCAGTCTGAAGGTCAGTTAGGGGGAGATTTGGGGTGAGTGCTTATTTGTACCCTGTGTACCCCTGGAACTATAGCAGGGTGACTGTTACCCCAATGTTTCTATATATCTGTAACCTTGTTATGAGCTAAGGGGGCCCAGTCTGAAGGTCAGTTAGGGGGATATTTGGGGTGAGTGTTTATTTGTGCCCTGGGTACCCCTGGAACTATAGCAGGGTGACTGTTACCCCAATGTTTCTATATATCTGTAACCTTGTTATGAGCTAAGGGGGCCCAGTCTGAAGGTCAGTTAGGGGGATATTTGGGGTGAGTGTTTATTTGTGCCCTGGGTACCCCTGGAACTATAGCAGGGTGACTGTTACCCCCAATGTTTCTATATATCTTTAACCTTTTATGAGCTAAGGGGGCCCAGTCTAAAGGCCAGTAACCTTTTAAATAAAAATGATGAGCACCCCAAAGGACTTCAAGCCAACAAAGTCTGAAAACCACTGGTTTACACAATGTACTAAGGCCAAGAGATGGTTTCTTTGTGGGGCTGGAGTCTTTTTAGTAGAGAATAGCATGACAGATTGGATGAGTGTGTGGAAAGAGCCACTAGCTAGTAAGAGTAAGTAGTATGGAGTGCTGACTTCTCACCACTGAATTCCTTCTCCAAGAACTGTAGGAACTCTTTCCGTCCACGAGGATCATTTAGAAGCTCCATAAAATTAAAGGTCCAACGATCCACTCTGAGCTTGCTCGGCATTTCCACCCTAGTATTGATAGGAAAATAATGCAACCGAAAACATCAGTCACTTTATTCTTTACATCTTCAAAGATGAAACTGCCTCCCACCTATTTATCTATTAACATCAAAATGTTATGGGGCTCTTAACCAAATAAATAGGATTCTTTTTTGAGGGATTTGTATCCTCCAAATACTGGGGCATGTAAACTTAATCCAAGACAGGTGGGTCGGCACTGGAGGGTTTAAATTTTAAGTATGACTAAATGCACATTACTTATTTTTCAGTCACTGGTGGTGCTGGAAATTGAAGCTTAAAGTTTATGAAATTCCTTTTTTGATTTGCCAGGTTTAGCAACCCATAATAACCAATCAGAATTTTTCCTTTGAACAAGACTAGGCAATGCTACTTATAAAGCCGGTTTCATCCCAAATCCCATGAAAAAAATGTTGCCTACTGACATGGGTGCGTATATGGTCCAGTGCATGCCATCGTCGGTGATCCAGGGGTTGCTGGGGAGGCAGCCAGACATGATGGGATCGTGGGGGAGGTATTGTTCGCTGAATTTCAGAAAGCTGCAAAGGAAGAAGAAGTGAAAGAAGTTGGTTCCTCATCATCTTAATTTGCCCTTCTTTTTATGCCGTCTTAACTGAATTTTTAGCTTCAACATAAACTAGTTGGCAATGAATGCTCTCAATTGTCACAACATTTACTGTCAGTAGTTCGTCAGCCATCTGGACTAATTATCCCATAATGCGCCATTAAATCACAGGTGTATATTTTTCCATTTTTTTCTATCCTTTTTCATCTGCAAGTTCTTAAAAAAACACGTTTAGGTTTGGAAAATGCATACTTTGGGTTCGTTCCATGCCTGTCAATGGACACTGATGTCAGGGTAGAAAGAAAGGGACTGACATTGTCTCCGGGACTTCTAGGTACTGGTGTGACATGACCCTCAGAGGGCCACTGGGCATCTAATGGCCTAGATGCTCAGCGGATGATCTAATTGGACCATAACCTAAGAGTTATTTTGGTTTCTTATGGCCTGGGCATAGGGTTGCCACGGTGCCACCTGTCTGGTCTTGACCTGGTCTTGACCTGGACACCCAGTTTTCATAAGGGCTGCCTGAGTCAAAACTTTCCAAATTAGGAAAGAAAATTAGGCAGGATTGTCTTAGATTGATGGCATGAGTGGCCAGTAGCTGATCACCATGTCATAGATCTGCCCCATGACTTCTCCTGGCCAACCCTGTGATGTCACAGGCCCACCCTCACACACAGATTGTGAGGCTTCCAAAGTTGACAACCCTACCTGGATAGATGCCATAAATACATGGCAATATAGGTAATCCCATCTTCTAAGCACACGTCTGGAAGTGAATATGAATAACGATGTCCAATTGAAGATCAGGGTGCTGGTTGCAGCTCCATCCCCAAGGGATTTTGAAGGCTCCTAGTTTGCTCAACATCTCCACAGACTTGCTTCTAAAACCATTTTAATATAATCTGGCCCTCGAACATCTGCCCACTACCTGCAATATGTTGAAGGATATACCTGTCCCTTCTTCTATCAAGTATATTCCTTGTAGCCAGTCAAAATACACTTTCCCCTCATCCAACTTTCTGTGGGAGTGGCTTAGAGTCCCATGTGATACAGGCAGGATCAGGTGACCTCCTGGGTTTATAAAAAATATGGCAGTGTCTTAGTTCTGTCTCTTGGATCCCCCTCGGTGAGCAGGGTGGATTTGTACCCAGAGCCGGGGGTGATTTAGGCACAGGAACTGAGAATTAAGTTTAGGGGTGATGCACTGGTCTTTAGTATTAAAGGGGTGGTTCAACTTTCAATTAACTTTTGGTATGTTATAGAATGACTAATTCTCAGCAACTTTTCAACTGGACTTCTTAATTTATTTTTAATAGTTTTTTAATTATTTGCCTTTTTCTTCTAACTCTTTCCAGCTTTCAAACGGGGGTCACCGACCCCATCTAACAACAATTGCTCTGTAAAGCTACAAATGCACTGTTATTGATACTTTGTATTCCTCATCCTATTATTCTGATCCTCTCCCAATCATATTCTGGTTGCTAAGTTAATTTGAATACTAGCAACCAGATTGCTTGAATAGCAATTTGGAGCGCTGCTGAATAAAAAGCTAAATAATGCAAAAACCACATATAATAAAAAATGATGACCAATTGCAAATTGTCTCAGAATATCGCTCTCTACATCATATTAAAAGTTAACTCAAAGGTGAACAACCCCTTTAATTACTGCTCAGTTATTTATTGGCCTCTTTTCTAAATCAGAGTTTTTTCAAAATCAGTGGGCACCAATAGTGATGAGCAGGTCAGGAATTTCCAGGCCTGCACTTGACCTTTTTAAATCCAGGCCCAACCCAGGCTGAAGTTGAGAAGGGGATTCAGAACCCAATGTTACCTGCGCACATAATGACATCACAGATTACAACATAGAGAATGGCATATTGTCAGTGGAGGGAGGTGGTGACATCACTAGCAGGGAGGGGCCTTGTCAGGATTTTGGCGGACAAATCGTCCCTGCTGCTAGGAATTCATTCTTACATTTTATTTAAGGATCCATTGAACAGAAAAGACTGGGTAGAGCATTTTTTTCATGTAACAAATACAATATGGCTGAACACTGCCGAGCCGATAACAACCAAAATGTGATACAAAATAGGACTTCTGCACCAAAGAAAACATCCTTAAATGTACAGGACAGTGTTTCAAGTCAAATCAAGCAGATTTTATATTTGGTATTACTAGCCCTTTAAGCTATTTACATTTTAAGGGCCAGGGTATAAGGAGGCCATTGCAGCTAGGGTTGCCACCTTTTCTGGAATAAAATACCGGCTTTCCTATATTCTTGCCGTTTTTTCCTATTAAAAACATTGGCATCGCGCATCATTTTTACCGGTCAGGCTGGTAAAATACCGACCAGGTGGCGACCCTAATTGCAGCCCATGTTGTACTTTGGGAGGGACCAAAGGGGTTTTCTTTCCAACTTTGTGATGTTAAACATTTATCTACCTGTGAGAATGGGATTTAGGGTTGGATAGGTAATGGGAACAGCTGTAGCACTACAATGGGTGGCATATTTGCCAGAAGTCATGGGAAGCTGGATTCAGTCATGGCCTATGATAGCACAAGATATAAATACATCTCTATAGCTGTGTCTGCTTCTAATACTGGGTAACAATGGAGAAATGTTGAGGAGCATTTTAGGAAAGAGGTTTTTTTTATATTTATTTAAAGGCTTTAATGAACATATCCTCACACCTCCTCTTGGTTAGAGCCGCAAGGAAAAACCACAAGAATAAAGGAAACAAGCCCATTTCTTAAAGGGTTAAACCCCAAGTTAACTTTATATGGAATATCTGCACTTTTTGTGTAGCATAGTAAAATAGTAACATTCATAGTAGTAACATAGTAACATACTTAATAACATAGTAAGGTAGGTGGAAGAAAGACACATGTCCATCAAGTTCAACCTTTTAACTCTATATATAACGTGCCTAACTGTCAGTTGATGCAGAGGAAGGCGAAAAACCCATCTGAACCCTCTCCAATTTGCCTCAGAGCGGCAAATCCTTCCTGACTCCAAAATGGCAATGGGACTAGTCCCTGGATCAACTTGTACTATGAGCTATCTCCCATATCCCTGTATTCCCTCACTTGCTAAACACCATCCAACTCCTTCTTATACCTATCTAATGTATCAGCCTGTACCACTGATTCAGGGAGACAATTCCACATCTTCACAGCTCTCACTGTAACAAACCCCTTCCCAATATTTAGCTGGAACCTCTTTTCTTCTAATCGGAATGGGTGTAGAGTCAAACCACCCTTCCTTTGGGTCAGATATTGCTCCTCTTGTATAAGGAGAGCCCTGAATCTAAAGAATCCACCTAACATGGAATATTACTTTCTAATTAATATGGAACACCACCTGTCATTCATCCGCTGACCTGAGAAGTACTTCATTGGCTTCTCTTGTATTTCTTACCCTTCCAGGCAGATTGAAGACTTCACTCTGGTTCTTCCCATGGCTTTCTGCAAGTATTCCATCTGGGTAAAAGCAAAAGACCATATTCATTATTTACTAATTTGCATGTTTAACCTTATTTAGCAGTTTATGCGATTCTGCCATCTCAGCAATTGTTTATCTTGATGGTTCGCAGAAACGCCTAGAAGTAGGTGTGCCATTGCCTTATATTACCTTTTACAAAATTAGTTCACAGTTGGACTGGATTGGTGGGGCATCAGAAAAAATCCCGGTGGACCCCAACCCTCATGGGCCAGGACAACCCAGTACTGCTGTCCTCCCTGTCTGCTGACTGGGAACTGCTGGCCCACCCCCCACTGGCTGCAATCAACAGGTCCCAAAATGAGAGAGGAGTTACGCAATGGGGTGTTGGAGGGGGCAAGAGTTCACAAAGGAGATGAGGGTGGTGGGCCCTTAATTTGGCGGCCCTAGTAGGCCCTGAACCCCAAGTTTCAAACTGAATTGGTTTATATGATAATGAATACTACCCAGTAACAGAACTACGAGTCTCGGGGGCCGGGGTGCAGGCTCTGTAGCTGGGCCACCCCCTTCTGGATGCAGAGATCACAGCAGATTCGCAATCGCGCAAACCACCGACGGGCCCCGAGGGGGTGAAGTCGCAGTAGTTCCGCCACTGATACCAGTAGTGTTTTGACCCCCTTGTTGGCTCTTCTTTATTGTTACAGATATACGGCACGTTGTGGTATCAGTACGCCCCCCTCCCCCAAATCTAATCTTAATTCACGTATATGGTTTACTCTAAAATATGGATTGGAAAAAGTAAACTAAAAGGCAAAACATATTTTTAGAGAGGAAGCAGAACTCATGTGTCTAATATTGAACACGATAAAGTACAGGCCCTTTATATATTCATTACTATTAATGAAATACATCATTGACTTTGCTGAAGGCCAACTATCAGCTTCTGTCATTGCCTCTGAGGAGCGACCCTCACTCAATCAATACAATACAGGCGGTAACATTTAGTACTTACCTCTCTTTTATAAAAATCAATGTTCTTTCCCTACAAATAAACATAGGAATAAAGATCATTCCTCTTCCAAGCCACAATACACTACTATATAAAGAGACATAATATCCCAAAAGCTTAGCTATTCAGATTTTTTTAGCATAATTGCCATGTATTTTACCCACAATGCAGCATTTTTCCCCCAGAATTCCAGCAGCATTATGGCCACAATCAGGTAATGCACTTGGCAGAATTTCGTCCACATTTTATAGCAATTTGGACACAATCGTACAGAAGTTCTGCTGTCGTTATTTCCAGTGTTTGGCGTAAGAGTGGCGGCTGCACCAGATGCTTTAGACGCAACTGACAATAGGGAAATTACAGGGAATGCAACTGCACTTGTGTAAATACGAGCCCTCATTACTTCTCTGCATATTTGCATTGATACAAAGCTCATTTACTTGCCTTGACTGAAACATTCTTAAATAAACAGAAAGGTCGAATTAATCCCATGGCTAAAAAAGATGGCGCTATCCTTCTTATACCAATGAGGAATCTCTCAACTGATGATACCAATATGCCTCCTTAGATACAATGTTTTTATGAACACTATTCATTCCACTTCTGGTTTTTGCAGCTCCACTAAAGAATGGTGTACCCCTTACTGTAAATGATTAGGATATTAGAAGTCACTGAGGGGTTCTGTGACCATATAAAGACACAAGGCTGCAGGCTGAGTTATACAGGGAACTCTGAGTATCACTCATGTATTATAAGGGATAATGTACCCCCTACTGTAAATGATAAGGATATTAGAAGTCACTGAGGGGTTGTTCTGTGACCATATAAAGGCACAAGGCTGCAGGCTGAGTTATACAGGGAACTCTGAGTATCACTCATGTATTATAAGGGATAATGTACCCGCTACTGTAAATGATAAGGATATTAGAAGTCACTGAGGGGTTGTTTTGTGACCATATAAAGACACAAGGCTGCAGGCTGAGTTAATGTACCCCCTACTGTAAATGATAAGGATATAAAAGATATGTCATTGAGATCTGTCACAAAGGAACAAGACCAATAAATACTTTTAAAGGGGATTAGAACTTGAAGGAGACTTCAAGTATACTATAATCTTATTATTACTGATGACATCACAATAAGCACCATGTATACATTTACAATTTACAGTTTTTTTATGGCTAATTTGTATAAAGAAATATAAATGCAATCAATATTTATATGTAGGGCACAGAAAAGAAGATAAAATAAATGCCATTTTCCACCAGAAGGCACGGTCTGTCCAATCACAGTAAATTGACAGGAATCATGTGACATAACCCTTTCTCTGCCAGAGATGCAAGTAGAACCTTTAGTGCTGATAAAGCATTTTAGGACCACACACTCTATATTTCTTAATTCAAAGTTTGCAACTATTTCTTTTTTAATCGAGGGGGGGGTTTCTGGAGTGAGTTATAAAAAAATGCAATTATTGCAAATAATATAGAGTTTAGGTTTCCTACTAACAATCCTAAAAATAATCTGCTTTGAAGATCGGTGTTGCTATGGCAACAGAAATGGTGAGAAATCGGCAGCGTTGGGGGCTTCTGTTTCTTGTGCTGAGAAAATATTTTCTTCTAGGAGAAACCGCTGTCACCACATTTACAATCTAGATTTTGCGTCAGTGCCGGATTATTATTAATGGGGGACATTTACTTCCTATAAGACTTCTTATTACACTTTCACTTATAGTTCTGCAAGGACAGTCCAATTAGTGCTCCAAACAAACAACAGTATGTATCATGATATATATGCAGGCATGGGATCTGTTATCCAGAAACCCGTTATCCAGAAAGCTCCAAATTACGGAATGAACATCTCCCATAGACTCTATTATAACCAAATAACCCAGATATTTAAAAATAATTTCCTTTTTCTCTGTAATAATAAATCAGTACTTGATCCCAGCTAAGATATAATTAATCCTTATTGGAAGCAAAACCAGCCATTGGGTTTATTTTTTTATTTTATATATTTTCTAGAAGACTTATGGGGGCAGATTCCCTAAAGGGCGAAGTGACTAACGCTTGCGAAAATTCGCCAGCGTGACTTCATTTCGGAACCTATCGGGTGTTACTCTTGGCACGAAAAAGTTCTTTATAGCAGTAAGAGCAGTTTCATAAGTCTCATCAGGTAATGGTAATGTATAGAATATACGCTGTCCCTCTGCTCCCAGGCAGTGAATAAGTAAAGCTTTCTAGCAGCAGAAATCTCCCCTTGGTCAGCAGCAATAATGTAATTTTCAAACGTACGGATCCAAGCAGTAAAAGGTATGGTAGGTTTACCAGGGTTTGGAAGAAAAGGTGCAGGCTGCTGCAGAGGTAGAAGAGCCATCCTCGTGACCATTTGTTATGTTTTGGGTAGCCGAGGATGAGTAGAGTATAACAGTGCTTTATTAGCAGAGTCATGCAGGCATTACACAACAGTAAGCGTTCACTTTCACTTTTAAGCTGTCAGGAAGTATGCACAGTATAAGTCTGAGCACAATGACATCTACAGGCCATTTGTATAAACAACACACTAACGAATTTTCGCTGGTTAGGGAATTTGCCCCCTGGTATGAAGATCCAAATTATGGAAAGATCCAGGACCCGAGCATTCTGGATAAAAGGTCCCTTACCTGTAAATATAGATAGAGAATTTCCCAAGACTTTAATAAATAACCCCCTAAATAAACCCAATACTCTGGTTTTGCCTTCAATAAGGATCAATTATATCTTAGTTGGGATCAAGTACAGGAAGATGGAAGGAGAGGAAGGAAAGACGGATGGAAGGAAGGAGAGGAAGGGAAATACAGATAAAAGGAGAAGAAGGAAAGACAGATGGAAGGAGAAAAAGGAAAGACGGATGGAAGGAGAAGACGGAAAGATGAACGAAAGGAGAGGCATGAATGATGGATGGAAAAAGAGGAAGGAAAGACAGATGGAAGGAAGGAGAAAAAGGAAAGATGGATGGAAGGAAGGAAGGAAGGAAGGAAGGAAGGAAGGAAGGAAGGAGAGGAAGGAAAGACAGATGGAAGGAGAAGAAGGAAAGAGATTAAAGGAGAATGAAAGATGGATGAAAGGAGAGGAAGGAAAGACAGATGGAAGGAGAAGAAGGAAAGATGGATGAAAGGAGAGGAAGGAAATATGGATGGAAGGAAAGGAAGGAAAGACAGATGGAAGGAAAAGAAGGAAAGACAGATGGAAGAAGAAGGAAAGATCAATAGAAGGAGAAGAAGGAAATATGAATGGAAGGAGAGGAAGCAAAGACAGATGGAAAAAGAGGAAGGAAAGACAGATGGAATGAGCAGAAGGAAAGATGGATGGAAGGAGAGGAAGGAAAAACAGATGGAAAAAAAGAAGGAAAGACAGATGGAAGAAGAAGAAGGAAAGACAGATGGAAGGAGAGGAAGGAAAGACAGATGGAAGGAGAAGAAGGAAAGACAGATGGAAGGAGAAGAAGAAAAGACAGATGGAAGGAGAAGAAGGAAACATGAATGAAAGTAGAGGAGGGAAAGATGGATGAAATGAGAGGAAGGAAAGATGGATGAAAGGAGAGGAAGGAAAGATGGATGAAAGGATAGGAAGGAAAGATGGGTGGAAGGAGAGGAAGGAAAGATGGAAGGAGAGGAAGGAAGGACATACAAAAGGAGAAGAAAAAAGATGGATAAAAGGAGAGGAAGGAATGATGGATGGAAGGGGAGGAAGAAAGGATGGAAGAAATGGAAGGATAGGAAGGAATGACAGATGAAAGGAAAGGAAGCAAGGAAGGACGTCAGTAGAGGAAGTAGGGAAGGACTGACACAAGGAGAGGATGAAAGGACGGACAGCAGGAGAGAAAGGATAGAAGTAGAGGAAAGAAGGAAAATATATACCCATACACTGTCCATAGAAACCTGTTATATAGAAAATATAGAAAATGAGAGAAAGGAAGAAGAAGAGAGTGGAGAGAGAAGCAGAGAATACTGAAACAATCAGGGCCACCGTCATCAGGAACAGGCTAGAGTGCAGTAATGGCCTGGACTGCTACAAAAGGGACATAGCTTCCAGCTGAGTGGATGGGATGGGTAAGGGAAGAGAAGAGATGTTGTTGGTCAGATAAGGAGTAGGTGGGATTGTAGGAAAGTCAGAAAGGTGTATAAAGGCAGATGATTTCTTACAGTAGCCACAGCCTCTGCTCTTCTACTTTCCCCCCAGTGTCCAGTTCACCAGTGTGACACAAGATACACAAACTGCCTCTCAATCATTGTTTCAGAATTGTGACAAACAGCAAAGTGTGGTACTTACAATGAGCATTGTGCCTGCACAAACGTCTTCTCTCTCCGGCCCTTCGTCCATCACATTCAATAAACCGGGCTGCAAAGCAACATCCCACATTAAGAGACCTCACAAAATAATGTAAGTTTGAGAGATGAATCAAAACCCAATTAGGTTTCTAAATAGAGTAATTTAGTAAAGTACAGGCTCCGTGGAAACGGAATATTATCTTCATAATCACATACCAACCAATATTTTGAAAATAGAAAGAGGGACAAAAAGTATGGCCACACCCCCTAATAACCATGTCCATTTTATTAAATTTGGCAGGTTATGAAAGTTTGAACACATTTCTGTGGTTTTTATGTGTTATTACAGTTGTGCTAATGAAAGTGAATTGTCCTTTAAGCTGCAAGTCACAGTTTCCCCAAGAGACCTGCTTATCTTTCTTTGCTTATCTTAAATTGTTACAGTTGTTTCTTTTCTTATCTTAAATGGTTATAAAAGTATCTAAGTGTGCCTGACACGTATTCTGGGCTCTCTTCTAAAAGCCAATTAAGTTAGAAACATTGTATGTTTTTTCTGGCTGTTCAGTGCAGGAGATCAAAGAGAAAGTCGGGAGGTTTCAGTAACAATCCGGGACTGCACATTGAGCTGTCAAAATCGGGACTGCCCCGCGAAAAACGGGACAGTTGGGAGATATGTAATCATATGCTGAGAAGCTGAGAGATCCAATGCTGTGATACCGATACTAATTGCCAGCCATGGACTCCTGCCACAAAAATATGTTTTTAATGGCATCAGTTGGAGACTCCTCCATGCAGAGTGAGCTTTCTGCTTTGTAGGATGTCAGGGGGTGGGGCTTCCTCTGCTGCTCAGGCTATAACCTATATGTTCAGCTGTGACTGACAGTTGTGTCATCCTATCTGTCACAGCCTGAGCCACAAAGAGACCACCCCATCACACTGCAGAGCAGAAAGCACATTCGGCATGGGGAAGTATTAGCTCTATGACACACTTAATAGACAGAGGTCTTTCTAGTGTTAGTACTACTGTTAGGGGATTATTTATCAAAATCTCAACATTTCTCAGAATTTTCCAGATACTTAAAAAAAAAACACAAATAATTAAAAAAATAAAACAATTTGCTTATGGTCTCAAAATATCACTCCCTGAATTTAAAGGTGAAAAACCCCCTTTAAAGAACACTAGAGTTGTCATGTAGAAGCTGGTGGAATTATTAGTAAAAAAAAATAAATAAACTAAATTCATCCCGCCCAACTTGCCTTTAACTTGTTCCATACAGCACATTAGCACTGGGATTTGGAAACCACAACAATTTTTTCTTATTTCTGCCCTAGTGGTAAATGCCCCCCTCTTGGCCACTTACCACCTTCCATTCTCATTACTGCCGTCTACTCTAGGAGGACTCAACTATAAAGTGGAACTATTATCAGCTGAGCCTTATAATTAAACCCTGTATCTGCTGCTGAGCAAAGACTTTATCATTTTCCTGATGTCTCCAAGGCCCAATAAATTCCGGTTTGGATGCCCTCCAAGGCACGTACTAAATTTAGGAAGAAAAAATAATAATAAACAAAACTACTAGCAGCATTTTTTTGGGTTGCACTGCAGAAAGCGACTTCTGCACCTAATAATATGAGACTGACAAAAAAACAAAAAAAGGCTTTAATAAATATTCTTCCGGTGGCTCTAAGCTGTTGCTGAGAATATGCTTCTAGTGGCTGTTTGAAGGCTGGTGTTTGGGAACATAGAAGGGCAGAGGGAGAGGTCACACACACACAAAATCGCCTTTATAGATCTTCCGTTTAACGTCACTTCAGATCAGGGGGAAAAAAGCGAACCTGACAGCCCCATTACAAAAAATAAAAAAAAAAAGATTAGAGCGTGGGAGAAATTATTCTTAAAAGATCCCCCCCCCGAGGAGGACAGATGTGTGCGTTATGTTATTGGCTCTGCCACGGAAAGTCTGGTAAAAGAGAGGTTAAAATAACAAATTGAACAGAAATACATAGGAATGGACTGGGTCGGCCGCTGCCCTTGGGTTTGTGAAGTCAGAACAGACTTATGTTTCTTGCTGAAATACTGTACAGAAAACAGATCCCAGTCTGGACAATCCCTAGATTAACAACAAATTAAAACTTTTGGAATTTATTAAACTGCGAGGATGAAAACGTCCAAATGTGAAAATCCGGCATCTCAGACCTGTCGAGGTTGCATACAAGTCAATAGAAGTCCCAATGATTTTTTGATGTGCGCTGGGTTACGTGCAATACCCTGAAGAGTTTGTAGCAGAAAATATTAAATTCGGGCTTTGATAAATAACCACCTTAGTATGTTATAGAATGGCTAATTCTAAGCAACTTTTCAATTGCCCTTTAATTTTTTTATAGTTTTTGAGTCTTTCCAGTTGTCAAATGGGGGTCACTGACCCCATCTAAAAAACAAATGCTCTCTAAGTACGGTTGCCACCTGGACGGTAAAAATTATGGGAATAAAGATAAATATATAGGAAGGTCAGTGATCCCAATGTTATTAATAGGGAATAAAAATAAATATATAGGAAGGTCAGTGATATGAACCCAATGTTATTAATAGGGAATAAAGATAAATATATAGGAAGGTCAGTGATCCCAATGTTATTAATAGGGAATAAAGATAAATATATAGGAAGGTCAGTGATCCCAATGTTATTAATAGGGAATAAAAATAAATATATAGGAAGGTCAGTGATCCCAATGTTATTAATAGGGATGTCGCGGGCTGTTCGCTCGCGCGAACATCGGCTGTTCGCGCTCGCCGAATGTTCGCGAACGTCGCGCGACGTTCGCCATTTTGGGTTCGCCTTACCTGGCGCTTTTTTTTTACCTCTCACCCCAGACCAGCAGATACATGGCAGCCAATCAGGAAGCTCTCCCTCCTGGACCACCCCCACACCCCCTGGACCACTCCCCTTCCATATATAAACTGAAGCCCTGCAGCGTTTTTTCATTCTGCCTGTGTGTGCTTGGAAGATCTAGTGTAGGGAGAGAGCTGTTACTGATTTGAGGGACAGTTGATAGTAACTTTGCTGGCTAGTAATCTACTTGATACTGCTCTGTATTGTAGGGACAGAACTCTGCAGGGATTTGAGGGACATTTTAGGTTAGGTAGCTTTGCTGGCTAGTAATCTACCTTCTACTGCAGTGCTCTGTATGTAGCTGCTGTGGGCACTGCTGCTGATCTCTCATCTGCTGACTGCTGCCTGTAACCCAATAGTCCTTGTAAGGACTGCTTTTATTTTCTTTTTTGTTTTTTTACTTTGCTACTATAAGAGCCCAGTGCTATTAGTCTAGCTGTGTTGGGGAGTGGGACTGGTGTGCTGCTCCTAGTAGTTCAGCACCAACCAGAGTAATTTTTTTTTTTTAATATACATATACATATTTTTTTATTTTACTTATCTTACTGTTCTTTAACGTGTCCAGTGCTGTTTGCTGTTCTTCATAGTAGTGCACCAATAGTAGTGTACTTGCAGGCATTATTTGCCCAGTGTGTTCTTCAAACAACTGCCAGCTAGCTGTGTGAGCTTGTTTACATTCTGTCTAAATATCAATAATAATACAGTCTCCAGAAACACCACCTGAGTGACGTTTTTCAAGCAGCAATAATATATTCCGTATCCACTACTGTATACGTTGCCCTTGCAGGCATTGTTTGCCCAGTCTTTAACCAAGTGCCACCTAGCTGTCTGAGCTTTTTCACATTCCGTGTCCAGAAACATCACCTGAGTGACGTAGTGTGATTTCTGCCCTTTACAGCACAAAACGCAGCGCTGTGTCAACAATGGATTTTTTAGAAACATTTTTGCCCTTGATCCCCCTCTGGCATGGCACTGTCCAGGTCGTTGCACCCTTTAAACAACTTTAAAATCATTTTTCTGGCCAGAAATGTCTTTTCTAGCTTTTAAAATTCGCCTTCCCATTGAAGTCTATGGGGTTCGCGACGTTCGCGAACCGTTCGCATTTTTGACGCAAGTTCGCGAATATGTTCGCGAACTTTTTTTCCGACGTTCGCTATATCCCTAGTTATTAATAGGGAATAAAGATAAATATATAGGAAGGCCAGTGATCCCAATGTTATTAATAGGGAATAAAGATAAATATATAGGAAGGTCAGTGATCCCAATGTTATTAATAGGGAATAAAGATAAATATATAGGAAGGCCAGTGATCCCAATGTTATTAATAGGGAATAAAGATAAATATATAGGAAGGTCAGTGATCCCAATGTTATTAATAGGGAATAAAGATAAATATATAGGAAGGCCAGTATTTTTTTCCAGAAAAGGTGGCAACCCTAACTATAAGGCTACAAATTGATTGTTATTGCTACTTTTTCTTTTCTTTCTATTCAGGCCTCTCCTATTCATATCCCAGTCTCCTATTTAAATCAATGCATGGTTGCTAGGGGAATTTGGACCCTACCAACCAGATTGCTAATATTGCAAGCTGGAGAGCTGCTGAATAAAAAGCTAAATAACTCAAAAAGTACAAATAATAAAAAATGAAGACCAACTGCACATTGTCTCAGAATATCATTGTCTACATCATACTAACAGTTCATTTAAAGGAGATCCACGCCTTAAATACATAACTAAAGCTCAACAAGGCTTTAGACTAGAAATGTATATATATATATTTATAACTGAGTCTGGGCCCACCGGGGCTGCCACATAACAGGCCCGCACACCCACCTAGGACTCCAACCCACTCCTCCCACTGCTAATCCCCCACTGTACCCCCTCTGTACCCCCCTTGGTCCTGTCCGACCCTGGATTCACATGACACGGCAGCAGCAAATTCTGCATCAGAACTGACACATAATCAGTTTTGTAGATATGACAGATGTAACTTTATTTTCTGCTGATCAGGGTTGATGAGTTCCCACAACCCCTAGGCTTAGTTTCTCAGCAGCAGCCCAGAGCCCACTGAGCATGTGCAGTGTCGCTGACACTCAAAAGATGGCCTAACTAGATCCAAGATGGGGAGCTTCTAGAAACAAAGTTGAAGTGCCAGATCATTACTTTTATAGAGATGCTGAACCCATGAGCTGGTATAATTAGTTAAGTATATAAAACACATAATTTCGGGGTAAGGTGATCATTTATCAGCCATACTGCTGTGCATGTCATCTAGAGCAGTGCTTCTCACCCTGGTAAATGCCAGTATTTGTAAAACATGCTTAATATGACAAGTGGGGAGGTTGACTGGCTACACTTCTGAGCAGTCTGATTGCAAGATACTACAGGGCCCAGAAGCAAGTTGGCAGCCCCATGTAGGCTGGAGCAAATGCAACTCACCGATGGTTTGCTGACAAGCCAGTAAGCCTGCTCCTGACATTCAATAACAATACGATCTCCTTTCCTTCGTTGCTTGGCCGCCCTGCAAGACATGAGCCAGAGACGTCATACTTCAGACAGCTCAGCCAGGAACAGTTTATATTTATAGAAGAGTTAAAAAAAAGAGAAACTTTTCAGGCTCAGAAAGCAATAAAAAGATTGGAAGGTATTTTTGGTATAATAAGCATTTTATTCTACTTTAATTTGGATGTAGGGATCAGTGTCGGCCTTTTTTATTGTACAGCAGCGGCAAAAATGTGCAGAAGGAATAAATAAATTGTAATAATTATCATTAAAGCCTTGGCACCCCAACTGGCACATTCAGTCCACTCCAATTTCAGATTAGTTGACTCCCCGTTTAACTGCCTACGAAGTGGACAACCAGGGGCGCCATTGAACCCTCTGCACTAGCGATGAGGCCCCCCCATTTGCTCCGGCTCCAACGCCTGCAAATATAAGCGCCAGGTGTGAGGGGGCGGCTTCTGAAAGACCAAGACCCCTGAAATGCCCCTGTGGACAACGTCAGTAAAAAAGTTATTTTGGTTTCTCTACGTGAATATATTTTATAATTGGCAGCCATAAAGGGCAATCCATGTTTCACCTGGACAATTAATCATGAACAAGTTGAGCAATTCAAATTTTTCCAAATTTGATTTTTTTTTTTTTTTTAAAAATACTCAAAAATACTCAAATTCAATCTTACATCAATAAGCCCTTTAGGATTTGGATTCCAGTGGAACACTTAG